>NW_009191306.1:0-6794 GCF_000690835.1 Fulmarus glacialis | reverse complement strand
GGTGGCACAGGGCACGGACCAGCCCTCCTGCCAGGGTTCAGTCTTCCCTCTGGGGAGCAGCCGATGCCCGGTTTGTTGCTCTTGTGGTCCCGATGGTATTTTTGCTCGGAAGCACATGGGACACTTCACTGCCCCCGCCAGCCACACCGGCTGGGTTCCCAGCCCAGCCTGGCCCAAATGCCGCCTCGCTCTTGCTCTCCCTGCACCCAGCCACAGCCACGCCACGGCCAGGCTTTCCAGACGGACGCACACAGACAGCCACGCTCACCTCTCCTTCCCACACAATTTAATAGCTACTTTGCCGGTGTTTCCTGAGTTTTATATAGCTTTTACAGTCTGTTTTTATGATGTTTGAGTAATTGCTGTTTGTTTATCATGGATTGTATGTCAATGGCTGGGTCACACCCCACGCACTTCTGCTTGAAAGGAGCCATTTGATATATTCGATTAAATTATCTTCTTATGCTATTTATTATAGCTTTAGGAGCGCAGCTGGCAGACCTGTGGAGGAGCTGGACGGCAGCTCAGCCCATGCCACCAAAAGCAGCAAACCTCAGTCCCCCACCCCTGTCCTTCTGCAGGGTCCCATCCAGCCCAGCCTGGAAACTCCTGGATCCCCCTGCAATGTTCCCACCCAGGAACTTCGAGGAAACCCCGCCGGTGACAGGAAAAACAAAGAGAATGCTTCAGCACAGATAGGACGGGGCGGTGAAGAAGGCCCTTTCCCCAGAGCTCTCCGCAGGCGCAGCTCACCCGACACCGTCCCGGGCACCGCCAGCTGCGCGGCGGGAGCCAACAACAACCCCATCGCATAAACCTCAGCCGCCACATTCGCACATTAGCCGGCCGCGCTCTCCTCTTGATTGCTAAAGCAGCATCCAAGCAGAGCACTGTCGCCTTCCAGGAGTGCTTGGGAAGTGGTGAAATGAGAGATGAGTCCATCAGGGATCAGGTTTAGAAAAAAGAGAAAGAAAACTCATTCTCCAGCCGTTCGGCTGAGGGAGCAGCTGTCCCTCTGCTCCGGGGAAGCCAGGCACCAGCATCCTTTCGCTGGCACATGCTGCCTGCTCAAGTCACTCATTTTAGCATTACCCACTGACAAGGGCTGTGCAGCACCAGCGAAACAGATTGCTGTTGCCATTTCAGAGCTGAAAAAGGGGGAAAGCCATGTGGGGAGCGTGTTGGAAAAGAAAAAGCAGTAAGAAAATCTGCATACAACCAAAAAATGCCTTCCCCTCAGCCAGGGCCCTGCATATGGGCTGTGGATGCTGGCGTGCGGAGGGGTGTGGGCAGGGTGGGGAACAGACGGGTGCTGAGCAGAGGCTCTGGCAGAGGTGACAGGCAGATGGGTGCCTGTGCAGAGCCACCCAGCAAGGACCCAGCACCAGCCTGGGTGAGCAGCAGCCAAAGCTTTTGCAGCTCAGGTTCGTGTCACATTGGAGTGCTGACCGATCTCACCTCGCACCCAGCCAGGGGGACCAAATCCCAACGGGGAGGTGCTGGCAGGGCAAGGGCAGGGGCAGGGGCCACCTCTCCCCCCAACCCAGAGGGCCACGGGGAAAGCCATCGCCCGGCCAGCCCCACACATTGCTCACCTGCCCAAGTCCCACACTGGCCACTTCACATCCCTCCTGGTTATTGAAGTTTTTATTACCTCCCTCGTGGAGAGCCCAGCTGCTGTGAGATCCAGCTCCCCACCAGCTGGGAACTTAATCAGGTCAATTAATTAAGATCATTATGCCACCTCCTCGCCAGGCCTGCATGGGAAATGTTGGGGGTGAACTTGGGGCAGGGTCCCTGCCCCGCTGCTTGTGTGGGTGCTGTGGCACATCCCCTGCAGCCCCGGTGCCAAGCACTGTTTAAGGCAGCACCGAAACCGGTTTGGCACTGGATTGGCAGCTGTCTGCTGTAAGGGCTTGGTTTAGCCCTGACGAAGCTCAGAGCATCCCCCAGCCAAGCTATTCATCACAGGAGAATAAAGACCAGCACCTCCGCTCACCCCCACGCCGCCTTGTTTGTACATGACAGCATAGATTTTGTTTACTGCTCAGATTACTCTTTTTCTCTCTCTAAAATCTGGGCCATTTATTTGAAATAAAACCAGTGATTTAACATGGGGGAAAAAAACATAAAACCCTTACGGTGTTGCATTTCAAAATATTTTGGTTATTTGAACATTTCTGTCACTTCCAGCGGGGTAAGAACTGCTGGAATTTAACTCACACTCACAAATGGTTTTATTTCTCTCCTTGCATCGCAAGGCTGTATTTCTTAGCAACTTTGGTATTGGGGAAGTAAAACCTGTCAAGCTCTACCTAACGCTCTCCAATTCCGAAACTGCCTGCCGGGAGCGGGTGGGCACCCACCACCTCCGCAGGGAGAGGAGGACCCCGGCCGGCACCCCGGGCAGGCGGCAGCCCCCCGGCTCCCCGCCGGCACGGCTCAGCCTCCTTGGAAAGAGGGTGCCGGGATGAATAACCAGCCCCAGCAGCGAGGGTTTATCTTCTCTGATACCTTCCCTCGGAGGTGGCTTGATGCAAAGCGGCATCCAGATTTGGGATTAGGGGAGGGACAGAAAGGTCAGCCCGCATCAATGGTGATTAGCTGAAAAGGACCTAAAGAGCCTATTGTTTGCTCTGCATTAACGATCCCGCCGCCGAGCCAAGATTCCCTCAAACCACTTGAGAAATGAAAGGACGAACACATCGCGCCGGAGATTAAAGCCCTGAATCCCTACACCTGCGTGCAAGGCAGCGATGCCGTGCCAGCCTGCGGGCACCGTGGCCGGGGCCACCGTCGGCTACCGCTGTCATTAGGAAAAGAGGGAAGCGAAAGCGAAGATGGATTGACTGCAGGAAGGAAAAATGAGAGTGAAGTCTAACAAAAATGTGCTGACGGAGGGAAGGCAGAGATGGCAGCAGGGGTGCTGACATTTCCTCTGGAGGAAAATAGAAACACATCACGGAGGTTATTTTAATGTGGAGCATCTGAGGAGCATCTTGAATCCACCTTCCTGAGCACGCGTGGCTGACGCCTGCCCCACCGCCGGACCCGCCGGAGCACACGGGGACAGGGGATGGACGGGGTCATCGCAGGGGAGCACCCGCAAGGCTGAGCCCCCAGGGCTGCCCCAGCTTTATGCCCTGCAACTCTGCAGGGGGCTGCCGGGGCTGCATGGACGGTTTTGGTCTGCTGCTGCTGGGAACAACTCCCAGCCAACACCATTTTTCCTGGAGCTGTATCGACACGAGATCAAAAAGTCGTCCCGAGCACAGGGTGAGGGATTCCTTCAAAGATGTCATTTTGATTTCAGCTCATCGCCCGAGCTTCACTTGCTTGCATCTTCCCACCTCTCTTTCCAGATTTCCCATAAAAGCTTCATTTAGATTGAAAATGATATTTTCAGCACGTTAATTAAGTACTAATTGCTGATTAGAAACATATTTACCAAGGTCTAACAACTATGTAACAAGTGATGTCTTATTACACCACCATTCCCCGGGATTTAAACCTGCGGAAAGATTGTTCTAATAAGCGACTGGCATTTGGGTAATGTGCAGTTAGCAAGCCACGGAGCCGCTCTCCCAAATGGGAGAAGACAGCTATTTATGTTAATGAGATGCCAGCTGATTATTAGAAACACATTGATACAGGTTTGGGCTGTGGTGTAACTGATACATATCTACTGTGTTCAGTAGCTGTGAAACCTCAATCAATATGTTTCTCATAATCAGCCTGCATCTCGTGCACATAAATAATATCCTTGACGCAGAGAAGAGCTCCAGTTCCCAGAAGTTAATAAGAAAGCCCCACTTCCCACCCCCCGCTCCCCTCCTCGCCGCAGATGTAACACCGGGATGGGGCTTTGCTGCTCGCCCCACCGCCCACGTCTGGGCTCCACGGCCCCCACGGAGACCTGTGGCCACGTCCAGTGTCCTCCAGAGGAGAGGTCTGGACTGCTTAGGTTTCCTGGGTTCAATATCAGTTCCCAGAAGTTAATAAGAAAGCCCCACTTCCCACCCCCCGCTCCCCTCCTCGCCGCAGATGTAACACCGGGATGGGGCTTTGCTGCTCGCCCCACCGCCCACGTCTGGGCTCCACGGCCCCCACGGAGACCTGTGGCCACGTCCAGTGTCCTCCAGAGGAGAGGTCTGGACTGCTTAGGTTTCCTGGGTTCAATATTCAATGAACCCCTCACACCATTGTTATTTTTAGGTCTGATAGCAAAGGGGGCTTAGGACAGCCTAGCCGGAGGATGTCCAGCTCTCCTGACTTTCAGCGATGCCTATCGAAGGTGCAGAAGGCAGGGATGTGCCCAGTGCCTCGGCGGCAGAGGGATGGGGAGCTGATGGCTGTGGAAGGTCCCCACAGGGCAGGGGGACAGCCCGGCCTGGGACACGGCTGAGCCTCGTGGAGATATCACAGCATCTCCCTTGGCCACAGCTCTCCTCCTCTCCCGGCCAGGGCTCTGCCCTCCCGCCGGTCCCACGATGCAGGCGATGCTCCTGCTTCACCGCCCCCGCTCTAGCAGCCGTTCTGTTTCAGCCCGTGCTGCAGCTGGTAAGTGTCTGGGGAAAACATCTCTGCTGCACAGACACGCAGAGTGCGGAAGGAGACCCCAAGAGATGGAGAGTCTGCCACCTTCCTCCGTCCGGAAGGGAACGTCCTTCGCCAATATTCCCAGTGTGACCTCGTCCAGGCTCAGCCTCTGCTCAGTCCTTCCATTACGCTTTCCTCCACTAGATAAATAGACTTTCAGTACCCCCTCTAATCGCCCTAAACCCACGCAGATGCACTAATACATGCTTGCACAACAAAGGCATTTTTGTCAGCCATTTTTGTGGCTCTTTTCTGGACCCTTTCCATTTCTCGGTGGTTTTTAAAAACACAAGCAGCAGAACTGGAGGCAGCGTGCAGAATCAGGCTCACACAAACGCCACGTCCGAATGGCCAGTGCCCCCAGCAGCCCCCCGTGCCGCAGCCGCCTCCGGGCAGCTCCCGCTCGGATCCCTCCCGCCTCATCCCCGCTGTTCTCCATCGCCCGGTCTCTGTTCCCACCTGAGAGGTTCAGCGTGCAACGGAGCGGCGGGTGGCAGAAATAGGTGGGGGTTTCCAAAAGGACCCCCACCTCCTCCCTGGCCCCCGGAGCCGCTGGCTGGGTCCAGGCGCTCCCCCACACCTCGGGTGCACCCCGCCACCCGGGGGTTACATCTGCACGGCCACCTTTGCAGCTGAAAGCCTAATCTCATTACAGAACGAAATCAGGTTTGTTTGGCAAGATCTATTTCCATAAAGCCGTGCTGACTGACACTAATTCCTCCCTCAATTAAATTCCGTATCATTTTTTTCCCCTCTTCTGCTGAGGCCAGGTCGCCCCTTCTGCTCTCTCCGTGCACCGAGGATGCAGCGCTGGCCCCGGACCCCCTCCCCGGTGCCGCCAGCGACGGAAAGGGGCTCTCCCCACGCGTGGGAGCCTCAGCTCTCATAGGGCCGAGGCCAAGCCGCTCCAAAACATTTATTTTCTAGGATGTGCGACAATCCTCGGTGGCTGCCATCGGATCAAGACGCGCCTCGGCAGCCTTGCGTGACAGCAGAGCATCGTACCACCGCTCCGAGGGAGCGCAGCATCGTACCACCGCTCCGAGGGAGCGCAGAGATGCTGACTGAGCACTTCTGCCCTCCCCACGCCACTGCCAGCACCGCCGCTGCTCTGAGCTGGCGACGAGCCTCTATTACTGCCGCAGCCCTCCCTCTGCCTAATATTATTAACTACTACTTAGCGTCCACAGCCCAGCCAGCCACAGATTTCTCCTTGATGCCTTTACCTTCCCTCACCCATTTTCTAAACTTCAAAGCCTCCCATCTGTCTCCGTTACTATCAATTCCCCGTCTTTCCTGTTGGCTGTTTCTTGTTCCTGGGGTTTTGTGCTCAGTTACAATCTTCATTAAAAAAAAATAGATGGACATTTGACCAAAATTATTGACTTAAGATGTTGCAGCTTTTTGGCTAATTCATAAATTTGGATTAAAGAATCTCCTCTTTTCATTCTCACTTTTCTGCCTGGTTTTTCCTCCACAGTGATTCTGCGCAGCCTTGGGGACAGCAGCCTTTCCAAAGCAACAAATACTCGTCTTCGTTAGCAATATACTTTGTTTAGCCTCATTGAATGCCATTTAGTCACAGCAGCTAAATCTTTAGGCAATGCTAACTTCTCTGCCAGAATTTAATTCTCATTAAAAAAAGTTGAGATGTGAATAACTCTTCCCTGGGCGACGTACCCTCTGCTCACCGCGGTTTCTCCTCCTTGCTCCCCGGCCGCCCCCCTGCCTGGGCAGCCCCCACGGTGCCCCAGCAAGGGACGATGCCAAAGGGGCTGGTACATACGATGGACAGACAGAAGAGAAGCAGATGAGGATGAAGTCAGGTAGAAAAAGGAGACAAAAAAGACTTTTGTGGGAAAAAAAAATCAAAAGGTATGAGAGCAAAGCAGCGGGGATGACGCAGGGTGCTCAGCCCGCACCTCGTGAATGCCAGAGAGGGGCAGGGAGGGAATTGTTTTATTATTATTTTTTCTTTCAGCTTTCTTCCTTCCTTTAATCTTTGATCAGGAAACAAGCTGATTTTAATTAAAAAGCCCTCCAATTAATGCTGCTGTGGAGTTTTCATTTCCTGGGCTTCGGTAATTTGCAAGCCCAGGTTATGGAGGCTTTGTGTCCCCTCTTGTTAAATAAATAACAACAACGAGAATAAATCACGAAGAAGAGCGAAGCGCTGTCTGGGGGGGCAGCACGTG
>NW_009191305.1:0-1311 GCF_000690835.1 Fulmarus glacialis | reverse complement strand
CCCGCCCGAAAGCGAAAGTTTGGGAGGCCGAGGGGGGTGGAGATGGGAAGGAGAGGGAAGGAGGGTGGGAGAGCGTAATGCGCCTTCAAAAAGCACCTCAAAGTTTTGGGGGGACCGAGCTGCGAAACAAGAGTGCGAGCTCTGAAGGGGCTGGCAAGCGATGACTTCTGACAGCCGTAACGTCTTTCCTAATCTGACAGTATTCCCCCCTCCCCGAGCTCTCTACAAAAAAAGAGCGAAATAAAAAGTGGGGGGCACCCCCCGAACCTCTTTTGCAAACTGAGCAGGGTCCTCCACTTAATCCGAAAGTTCCAGCCCGAAAGAGGAAAAAACCAAGCCCACAGCCCCAAACCAAAACAAAAAAAATACACAAACAAAACGTAACCCCCGGAATAAAAGAGAAAGGGAGAGAGAGAAAGAAAGAAGGGAGAGAGAAAAAGCAGCCCCTCCTTCCCAAATGAGAGCAAATACTGTACCTAAAAATGGGGAAACAGGCAGAAAAAGGGGGGAGAGAGAGAGGGGAGAGATACATGGGATCTGGGGATGTGAGTGTGTGTGTGTATGTGAGAGAGAGAGAAAGAGGCACAGAGAGAGGGAGAGAGAGAGAGCGAGAGCGAAATATCAAAGATTGTGCAAGATCAGCCTGGAAAGATAATCGATACTCGACCTAAATTTAACACAAACTACTCAATAAAAGTTAAAGAAAAAACTTACTTTCCATTTCCCCTCGCAGTTCCTACTGGATCTTCGCCTCTTTTTTTTGTTTTGCTTTATTTACTTAACAGCTGATCACATCCAAGTAAACGAGAGAAGGTTCATTAAAAAAATAATAAAAAAAAATAATCCTCCAACTTTATTGGGTGAAAATAAAAATGATTGAGCAAGAAGTGGGGGGCATGGAGCGGTCCTTTGGGGTCCGGGAGTTGTTAAAGCATGTGCCGACCGCGGTCTCGCTGTTTGGTTGTGAAGGGGTTGGGAAAAGGAGGAAAGGAAATGAAAATCCGATATGTCTTTATTCTGCTAATTATTATCGTTTTAGCCCTGTTTAAAAAAATGGCTGATTAAGTTGAGTGCGCATGTCTTTGTGTGTCTATTCCCGATATGCACTCTGGGAATGAGAGAGAGAGAGAGAGAGGAGAGAGAGCGAGAGAGAGGGAGAGAGAGGGAGAGGGAGAGGAGAGGGAAGAGGAGAGGGAGAGGTGTAATTAGTGAGGTGATCAACATTCTCCGGGCTGCAAATGACGCGCAGCCCCGGAGCCGGGGAAGCCGGAGCTGCCGCGGCTGCCGGGGGGGCGGCCGGGGGGGGGGGGG
>NW_009191304.1:47067-49641 GCF_000690835.1 Fulmarus glacialis | reverse complement strand
GCACCTGTCCTTCCGCCGGCCCCAACGACCTGGGAGCAGGAGGGGCGCGGTGTTTGTGGCAAACCTCTTGAAGCAAAACCCTCACGCCTAGAGACAAGTACCGCCTGAAGCTGCAAATGACAGAGCAAGTGCCCCACCCCCATGAGACATCGGATTTTAAGACTTGCGTTTTGATGCATTTGTCCCCTCTTCCCTGTACCTGCATCTAAAGATGTCGAGTCTGACTGAAGCCCGAGTCTTTGTACACAACGGAGCTCGCAAGCGCCATCCAAGAATGATAAAGTCAACAGGACAACAAGCATGGTTGATGGGGAGAAGTGGGCGCTACCAGACCCTTCCAGGAGCCAGAGAGCTGTCACTGGCACCACGACTGGGTTCTGCGATGACGTTTGTAAAACAGAAGGGCTTCCAGCTTTTCCTGTGCATGTTTTAGTGCTTCTGAAATGCTGTCATTCAAAATGTGAGTCAGAAGGCACCCAAAAAATGTGAACAACCGCCTCGACATGCATATGGCTTCTATCCACAGTCACCGCTCTTGGCTGTCAGTGAGGATGATACCCCTCATACACAGAGTTTGTTTATATATGTCTGACACTAACACTTCTTCCTACCTTTATTCCAGCTTCTTTTCCAGATATCTTCATTTCCATACCTGTGTTACTTTCTGTTTGGTGCAAACTTTATGGGGCAGAGACTGGGCGCTCTGTGCTTCTGGAGTGCCATTGTACATAAGTAACTCCTGCTCATGGTCATTCAGTCCCACGTGTTTTTTACCCAACCAAGCAAAGTCCCCTCTGGAGGAAAGCATTGGTTTTGTTTTTAAAACAATTGTACAAATAACAGGAAAAGCACAGAGAGAGACAGAAGCAAGAGCAGTTACGCAAAATCTTCAAATTGCTTAATGTAAAACAACAAATATTTCATGCTGTAATGCTGATAAAAAGAGGGATTAAACCATAATTCATTACTTACTACAGTATTTTACAGAGATTAGTTAGCCCTGCCAAAAATTACAATAAGAACAACTGAAAACTGAAATCTAAGAGGTGCAGTATATGGCTCAGACTGCAACGCCCGCTTGGCCTTGGGTGGATCTCTTCAGCAGTAGAACTGTGAATTCCAAACCCCAAACCAATCTTGACTCCTAATCTCACACTAGTTTCCTCAAGCTGGGGAGCCATTTAAATCGCAGTTTCACAACTACAGGATTCAGCCACAGTGTACAGCACACAGAGAAAGCCTAAGGCGAGTTCTGTTTTTGTTGGCAATTTTATGGAAATCACTGCATAAGAATTATTTAGATTAAATAATACTTGGTTGAACTAAGCCACAGTTCCCTCAGAGTATGGCTTATTTCTAGACAGCTGCCATTTAGCCTACCTTATGACTGACTTTAATATATCACAGAGCTCATATTGATACACTATCCATACCAGAAACTTGTTTTCTGGTAGCATAGCATATAAAATTTTTAATGCAGAGCCCAAATAATTCATTAACATGTAAACATTAGTGGCAAGAAGCAAGCACGTCTCATTATAACTAATTCGACTTTATTGTTTTTTTCTCTAATTTTGACCTTGCATTTCCCTTCCTAGTAAATATAGACCACTACAGTATCTTCATTTTATAATTCTTTAGAGTGAGTGATTGATGTAATTGAATGATAGGGGCAGACACAAATACAAATTTACATTCATGAAGCAAGAAAAGGGAGCGACTTAAATGCCCGTAGATAACAACTGGTAATGGGACGAAATCAAAGCAGAAGAGGGATATCTGAACTAAACGAAACTGAGGACAGGGTTGCCCACGGACTGTCCACACAAGAATACTCCACCCTAAAGCATGCACCAGAGAGCAGCTACCACACATATCAAGCTTCTGCTGCCTGGCACAGGAACATCCTTCAGACCAAGCATCTCTGTGCTCTAACCCCACAACACGCAGGCTCATCACTCTCAGAAAAGCTGGCATATAGCAGATATGCTTTGGAGACAGAACTGCTGGGATTATAAACTCAGAGTTCAATGCTCTAAAGGCAAGTGGAATCAAGCACAGAAGCTTTTATGAACAATTTTTAGTGCTATCTGCATAGTAGCATTTCCTTCTCTAGTAGTTAAGGTCAGGACAAATGTCTAATAATAATCAGCTATATTTCCCCATAGGAGGCCAAAATATCATCCACTAAATCCATTCCCATTTGGTTCATCTTAATCTCCTTCCCCAACCCATTCTCGCAATTTTGTCAGAGCAGTAACATGAAGGAACGTGATTACGTAATTCCAGCATTAATCTGAGCAGAAGAGCTATCACTGCCAGAGGAGGAAACAAAAAGCATGCCTAAAACTTCCGCTGCAGAATGTCAATCGTCATTACCCAGAAGTTTGCTGCTTTACTACACTAGTCCTTGAGAACAAACAAATTTTCAAGTTTTTTGATGCGTTTATTGTCTGACTTGGTTTTTACATTAAATTAATACACACAATGGTTTTGTTATTGTTATAGGGAACAAACTTGTCCAAGGAGTTTCCAATCCAAAATATATTGACAACTTGTAAGCACCTTGGTTCA
>NW_009191304.1:46527-47012 GCF_000690835.1 Fulmarus glacialis | reverse complement strand
AGAAAGATGAATGCTCACCAGAATGCATCCAGAATCAGGAAAAGCCCCCCCAAGTTTTTTCATTTTACACATGGCTAAATATTCTGCATGTTAAGTGTCCTCATTATCAGGCTTCTCTCTCCATAATTTCCCTTCAACAGCAGATCAGATTATATAATTTGTTTTAATGTATACTTATCAATATGCATTTTTTTGTAATCTGTTAACATTCAAAATACTTGCTCATTACATTATGTAACAGTACGTTACATTTACATTGCTACCCCCCCCCTTCAGTTCAGTATTTCCTTGCTAGAATTACCATCTTTCATTTATACTAACAGGTGATTTTATCTGTACCTTTTACTTCAACAGTTGTCATGCATGCAACACACAGCTCCAACCAAAAAAAGGCGAAAAATGAACTGTAAAAATAATTTTAAAAACCAAATAGAAACCAGTGATTTATTAAACTGCAGATTGCTCGAACCCCCACGCTTTTTTTA
>NW_009191304.1:19253-46515 GCF_000690835.1 Fulmarus glacialis | reverse complement strand
CAGCAGGCAGACCAACAGAGTGCAAATGACTCAGATGGTTGGATAAGATATACAGACCTATTTTGAATAAAATTTCAAAAATAGGTATGTCTCGCATAAGCGAGGTTCAGGAGAGATACAAATCCTTAAGAAAAGGAATATGCCTACTCACACATTTGTATGAATGGAAAGAAGGAAAGAATTTTTAAAGATTGGTGTGCTTTCTTATTATAAGATGATCAATGAGAAGCAAGTCTTTTCCTCTCCAATATTTCACACAAATACTGCAAAATATGCAGAAAAGAACACTAAGAACTACATGAAATATATAACTCAAGTGCAGTTCATTTTTATAGCTCTGTAGAGAGAGATTTCTTTGCTGTAGAGGCAAGGAGAAACTTTACATTGTACTTGTTTTAAAGAAAAAGCTAGCAGTAAAGAGAAAAATTAGTTATAGCCATGCAAGATAAAAGCTGTTTCCACAATGGTCTCATTCATGTTGATCTGCATATTTCAGCTATAAAGGTATCTTTTTGTATTTTTGGACAATATATCATATTTTACTTCAGCTGATCAAAAATATCTCTTCTTTTTCTCTCAGTGACAGGAGAGTTACTGGCATAAGCAGCCACATAATAGCATCACCTCACTTGGTTAAAGAAACAGCACTTATATATGGAATTATCTTCCAGGCATTACTATTACAGAAAAGAGTTAAAGTAACAATATGGAAAATGGTTTATTCCTTATACTAGAAAATAAGATAATTCAGAGATGCAACTATGATTTCCTAGTGTAATTTCAATTAATCTACAACTTTAAATACTAATGGCCTGACACATCATGACAGAAGTAGTGTGCATTTCTAAAAATCAATAAAAAAAAAAACAAAAACAAAATACTATCAAATAGCACCAATCCATGCTAAATATTGCCAAGTTTTCCTTACCTCTCTTCTCTTTCTCCAAACTTAGGTGAAAAATTGAAAAGAAAGTTATTTTCTCCCCATTTTGTCAATCTATGCAATCTAAAAGCTACTGCCTTTTGCAGCTTTTCTATTTTTTTCCTCCGACAGGCCTGATGGAACCATAATTACAATTGGATATCATCTCAAATTAATACTGGGTCCTTTTACAAGTGGGCCAAAATCAACTGAAAGAGCTTTCAAACAAACTGCAATCTTCTCTATTAACTCACACAAATGGTCCCACTGCTTTTGCAGGATTTGTGATGAAATTATATGCCTGAATTACAAGGCAACCTAATGCCCTTTGGCTTTGTACCTCATCTTTCACAGGATCTTGTAAGCACTATTCAGTTACCCACAGTGCTCAAGTATCAGCATAAAATTTCCAGTACAGGTTTAAAAAAAAAAAAAAAAAAAAAAAAATCGGTTTTCTGATTTCACCCGCCCCCAAATTTAACTTGCAGTCCCTCAGCTGAGGGAATGTAGCTTCTCTAATAATCTTGAAGCTGTGTAAACCTTTCAGTTCTACCAACCAACACTGATAACCCAAAAGCAAGGTATTCTAAACTGTAAGAAAATATTTAAACATTTAAAAGATTAGCTAGGTAGTTTATACATGATTAGCAAGCACCATCCAGATGGCTTCAGAACGACATATAATTGTATTGTTACGTTATTCAATTACATTTTTGCACACCTATGTAAATATTCAAATGTGACATTTATCTATACAAACAGTCAAGTGATGCTCCAAGTTCAATTTCAAACTGCTTTTCTGCTGTTGGCGATGGGGGCAGTGATGAGAATACATCCCTCTACCCTGAAACTACTTCACGTCCATGTTCAGCGAATGCATCTGTCCACTAAATGAAGTTTCCAATTGGTTTGATTTTGAGGAAACAAGGCAGGGGAAACAACCAAAAAACAAACCCCAGTCTGTAAGGGGGCCCATTTTATTGTTTGTGATACAGTTGATTTGAAAGACAGTTCACATTTCCTTTCTCTAAACAAAGTTCTGACATGAGACCCCAGAATATTCAAGGCTACGTGATCTGAAGTTCCCCATTAGTTGTTATAATTAAAACTGACATGAAGCACAGAAATTATTGTGTAATACAACATAAAGACTAGCATAAGAATACTAATCTTTAATAAACCACTAAATTGATTTTACAGGAAACAAATATTCAATAAAGCATTTTATACTAAGCTATTTTTAATATTATGAAATGGAGACAAGGAAAAGTAACACAATATATTAATAGAAGAGATGTTAATGGATCTCAGTCAGACAAATTATATCAGCACTTCAGTGTAGACTAAAAATCTACTATTACTTTCAGTGTCTGAATTCAGTTTTCCGCTGTGAATGTAGTAACACAAAAGGTAACATTTCTTCCCTCCTCTGCACTTTTCTTGGCAAACACAGTGTGTTACACACAGTATAGACTATCATTCTAGGAATAACAGCTACCTAAAGCCCGGCTGAGGTACATTAAATGTTGAGCTGTTTCAGTCATTGTAGACCATGAGCCATGCAACCATCACAACAGCAACTCCGAACACTGGTAGCATAATGAGATTCTTGTATTTTTGCCATGATGATTGTTCAACTTCTACTTCATCCTTTCTTCTCTTATTCTTTCTTCGCCCTTTTAATCTGTTTTCAAAAGCTTCCAGTTCAGCCTAGATGAAAAACAGAAGTAGTTGACATTTGTGTCAGAATTAAAAACAAGGAAACGTATAGATTTTAAATAACATTCCCAAAAACCATTCTATAAAAATAACTGGCAGCCAATGGAAGTTATACATCTCTCACAGATGAGATGGTAGCACTATCCCATGATTACAAAGCACTTCGCTTCCAAGTATTAAACCATTGTTTCATTTCCTATAAAAAACATTGCCAAAAATGCAACCAACCGAAGTTTTACATTAGATTTTCAACTCAGGCTGAACATGCTAAGCCAAAATGAGATTGCTATTTCCATGAAATATGTTAAAAATACATTATTTTTCCTATTAAAGAAAAGCACTCGTAAGTATTTAAACTATTACAATAATGTATATAAAAGCATGAGCTGAAATCTTCAAAGACCTCCCCCTGTAATAAGGATGCGTTCTCTGCTAAAAATAAATCAATAAAAATTAAATAAATAAAAATATAAAGAATTGGGGGAAAGATTATATATTTTTCATGCTCAGCTAAATTTTAGATTAATAGCTATAATCTTAGACATGCACAAAAAGGTTCCATTTGTTAACTTAACATTTAGTCACTCATATATGACTGTAGTGGGTACATAGCATCCTTCAAAAGAAAGCACATGCCCTTAGGCGCCAAAATGAAGCAAAGCAACTGGAAAAATAAGAACAACGCCAAGCTTCCATCCAGAACAGCACTTTCAGGGTGATGCCAGGAACGAACAGTAGGATCCTCTGATGCCTGTTCCTCATCACTCTCCAAATCCTTTTAAAAGGGTATCAAGAAAATACAGACAAAACTCATTTTAGGGTACAAAGCTGAAATAAAACTGGAATGAGGCAGCCTGGAATAAAGAGTGTAAGACTGGGATGACACTCCAATGAGAAGCCATCCAATTGCTAGGAAAATCAGAAAAGATGATCTAAAGGAGAATTGAGACAGACTGAAAACAGAAAAGGTCCGACGATTATCTGGATTTTTGGGTAGATTTGTCAGCTACTAGAGAAAGCATGGGACAAGGAGCTAGGGAGCAGAGAGACTAGATGAACTGAAAGAGAGAAAAGAGATGGGAGCAGCAGAGCGCAGTGAGCCGGGACTGGCTGGGCAAAAGGTGCAGGATTGAGCTAAAGCAGAGGAAACATGGACAGTGAACAGAGACAAAGCCTGGCCATGAGAGGAAATAAATTTACATGACTACTAATGCAGTGCTGCCAGGAAGAGAGGGACTAAGACAATAAGGTAGGTGCATTAAAGAAACAAGAATAAGACTGTTTTGGGAAATGGGCGGAGAAGTAGTCCAGTAAATATAATTTTCCTTTGGAACTCAAGATTGCCTGATGTCTGGTCTTCCTCTACTGACAGCAAATATTTATCAGAGTTTCACAAAGCGGATCTTACTTTCCTTCTTGTGCCAGATACCACTGTTAGCAGGAGAAAGGGACCCATTTTGATGTCTATTCCTTTGAACCTAATAAAGGCAGAAATTGTTGGCACTTCTCTGACGATATGGGAGAGAAGTTCAGACAAAGTTCCACAGCCTGCTATTTGAAACAAGATTACTTTCAACTAGCTAATCCTCCTTTAGAAAAGCAAAGTATTTTAATGAAAAGTTTTTCAAAATCCAAAATCTGGAGGCAAGTGCAGCGCTCTTAAGGTTATATAGATAACATAGCAGTATTTCATTTTACATAGACAATAAATAAAATTTGGAGCTTCTATAGTTATTATATATTTGTGATCTGTAAATTTTAAAAACAGTGCTTTATGAATTGCAGTAATCTGAATTAAAATATAGGGCTTGAACAATTATATAAAAAGTACTGAATTGCTTTCCTAGTGATCTTTATAAAAACCCAGCTAAAAATAAATACACTACAAAAAACAAAATGAAAAACAGAATGAAAAAAGGTTTGTGGGCACAGAATATGAGAAAGAAGCCATCACTATCCTTGAAAAAGCTACCTACAGATTTTATATAACTGTCATCGTTCCTGAAATGTCACCTCAATGATCTCTGAACAATAAAGTAATGGTTGTGCCCATCTTCAAACTACCTTAATTTTTCAAGCTAAACAAGCTCAAGCTTTTTATTTAGAGTAAGAACCTAACTTCTTTGTGCATAGACATATTAAAAGTAAAATGAAATGTATTTATTTAAACTGTATACTCAAAACAATTTAATGACAGATAATGTCTAATTTAGTGTTGCTCAGGTACTGTATTTTGCTCCTTCATGTGTTGTTCTCTCTATTCTTCCTGCACTGGAAGGAGTAGCAGCCCCATGAGAAAATGTAGCTAAATGAATGCAAATAACAGTGACTATACAGACACTAAGCATATATCCTGAAACTGCAGGTCTTGTATTTTATGCGCGGGGGAGAGGAGGGAGGCGCTTGACTTTTGTAACTTCTAAGGAGCTGTTAAAACATTTTTCTTTCTAAGAAAATAGGAAACAAAATCTTCCATACAACTCATTAAATTAGAATTCAGGTCTGAGACCTCAACTTTCAGATTGAAACTCTTGACCAGTTAGCTCGGAAATTTAACCAAAGCTTTTACACTAGAGTGGGACAGAGAGAGAGCTTGATCTGAATTGTTAAATAATCAAAGCACTGATCTTTTTTCCACCTCTAGCAATTGTGAAAACCCTGGCCTCACACGGTGCCTCTGAATTAGAAGCAGAAGGAAAGTTTGGCTGCTAGGGCCATGATGAGAAGCCTAACCAAGCCACCTCCCTTCCACTAAGAAACAAGTGATTCCATCTGTAAATTATATTAGCAGAAGCTGCTATCAAATATAGCAAATACCAAAATATAACCGTGCAGACTTACCAGAGCACTAACTGGTTTGTGTATGAAGGATTTAATAAAGTATTAATCAAAACAGGTCTCAAGAAGCTGTGACTAACAGATGGACTGTCTATATAAAAACATGCTAATGAGATCAGGAAGATGCAAACTTTTGTCAGAAGGAAATATACTCAATAAATGTATACTCTTAATGTGACCTGACACCCTATGATAGTGATGTCCTCCAATTTGCATTACCAGATGGCAGATTATGAGATCAAATTGGAAAGGAATCAATTTCAAATAAAAGGCTGCAGTAGCTGAGGTTAGTACTTGTGTGCAATTCTAGAGCCTATTTATTAGTTGCTGTTGTCCTTTTTTTTTTATTGGTTTTGTTCTATTTTTTTACTGTTGTTGTCCTACTGTTTGCTATTGTGCTACATAATGGCTACTCTTAATTAACCTTTTAATAGGCTTGATTATGTATAGGTGAAGTCTTCTATCCCTGAAGGTGCATCCGTCACAAAACACGTACACAGAAGCAGTTGCCATATATTGCACAAGGGTACTGCTGGACTGTAACTGTGAGACTTCAGTGAATGTAGAAGTAGAAAGCAATGGTGGTGTGACTGCAGAGAGAAGCAATCAGTGCTGAGGAATCAAGACAAAAATAATGTCGCACACTATGCTGGTGGAGTGAATCTGCTACAGTTTCAGAGGAGTCTCATTACTGAGACTTTACTAGAGGGACTGTAAGTTAAGTGATTTTGAGGCAGAAATCATTAAAAACTGGGATGCCGTCTGGAATGCATGAAAACATGATTGGTGCAATACAAACACCAGCAACTTTGAATTTATAGCTCTAGAATTGTAAGCATGTTCTTTACATGTGTAAATGTCCATTAGTACACTTCAGTACTTAGCTTGCAGAACCATCAGTTATAGATCACCTCTGCTTAACAAAGTGTTTCAGACATCTGTATGCAAGCTACACTTCCTGACCTATGTCCCAGAACTAACATTTCCAAGGTCAACTTAGAGAACAAGAAGAATTAGATGAACTGTCTATGAGTTGTATGAGGGAATATGTGATCAATATTGTAGGCAGTTGAGGCATGAATGTAACAATAAACATTACAAGATGATCACAAAACGGTGCCTGCTCCCCTGGACAACAGGTACATAACAGCATGCTTTTCCTGCGCAATGAGTAGATACACTCCCCTTTGAAAAACAAAAGCAGACCTTGCTAGAGCATTGGTTGGTAGGCATAACGCTTTAATAAAGTCTCTAGGCAATTAATCAAAGTATGCATAACAGAAGTTGCGACCCACAGAGAAACTGTTTATCCTAATGAGATTGGAAGAATGGTACAAGAGGATCGGGTCTGTGAGTAAGCCTCCCACGACTCAAGCAGGGAGCGAGCCAGTGCGCTGCGATAAAAACAGTGTGACATCCAGGGGAAAACACAGGTATTACCTAATACATAACTCATTGTTTGGTGATAATTGAGTAAAAGGAGAGTCAGAAAGTACACACTGGACTTAGAATATGATTTGGTGTCAAATGCTCAGGCACAGGCATACATGCATGCATGAACTGGTGGGAAGGAGTGCGTTAAGGCTGTAGCCTCCAGATGACAAACCTGACCTAGCCATCACCACCAACCAAGCTTATGGTTATTTGCCTGAAATAGGATTAGTGTTAGTGTCTCCAGGCAGCTGGCACAGAAGCTTCTTGGATTACAATGCCGACAACATACGCTCACCAACAACAGCAACCACGGTAAATACACGTTTTTTTCTCCCCTCAGAGACCTTGAAGGACAAAGACTCATTTAGGCTTCCTCATTCTTTCATGATGGGAGGGGGGGAGGGAATCTTCACCCAATATTTAAATCTCTATGGAGGCTATTCAGCAATTCTGTGGGGTTTATGCATTATGAAGTGTTTGATTAAAATCAAGAGTACTTAGTATTTTAAAAATAAACTATACTATACACAGTTATAGTAACGCAAGATTAAACTGATTAATTATCATTTTGCATAAAATTATGAAAATTGTTTGGGAAAACATGTGGGCTCTTAACCATTGTAAATCACTCACAGCACACATTTTAGAGTAAGGTAACAGCTAACCAGGATGACTGCGCATACCACATTACAAACTATACATCTTTAGTTGCATGTAAATTAAATTGTTTGTTAACAAGAACAAGGTGGGGGAGGAAGCGGGTGAGGAAGAAGAAGAAAGGTTGATACCTGTTGTCTTCGTTTCTCTTCTTCAATAGCAGCTTTGGCTTCTGCCTCTTTTATCTGTCCAGACATACAAAGTGATAAGCAACTGTTGTAAACAGCAGCTAAACCTATTTTCTTATAGAGTCATAGTTACTCCTATAGAACGGTTCTCAGCAAAAGTGCGCAAAACCGCCACCAAGTGAGCTCTTAACTTATTCAGATTACAAAATATTCTTGGAAAAAGCTGCATCATCTCACGTTTGGAAAACATGGAACATACAATGGATGCTACAAGGTTATAAATTGAACTTCTGACTTCAACTTGACAAGCTCAACCAACAAATATAACACCTAAAAAGAATAGCTTGTTCACTAACAACCAGCAAAATCCCTAAAGACAGTTATCGTAAGTTTTCAGCAACTTTATCCTCAATTCTGTACACTTTACACATACAGATAATTCCTATATATGTATATAATTTACACACACATATTTCATTCCAAGTACTTTAAATATTCCCTGACTACTAGAGCAAAAGGAAACCTCTATATTTGTACCAGATACGATATAACCAAATTGCTTTAAAGCTCTTGGTGTAATACAAACCAAACGTAACTAAAAATGCTCCACCAGCAGAAAGTCATGAAAAGAAGTCATGGGAGTTAAAATGATAATTGTATAGAATGTTTCGTAGTGTTCAAGAAAGCAAATTAAATGCTAGAAATTATTAAGAAAAGAATGGTACAGAAAAAATGTTTGTATGTAAACATATGATGAACTTGAATCTTAGCTCCTGCATTCAGTTTTGGTCCTGCAATAACAAAAGAATGTAAAGCCTGAACATATACAAAAGACAACAGGATGGAGTGGCTTCCATCTAAAGAGATGCATAACTAGGATTCATCAGGTGACTAACAGGGCACAAAATCCTAAAGAGTGGGAAGATGTCAAATAGGGATAAAACATCAATAATTATTTTTCGTAATAGAAAAGCAAAGGCATAAAATGAAATTACCAGGAGGCTGGTTCATAACAGAGGGAAGTATTCTACTCCCACACAGTATTTGGCTAAATCTAGACATTCAGTGCTACAGGATGTTTATAGATGCCAAAAGTTTATGTCGACTGAAAAACAATTAGGCAGGCTAACAGGAGATAAATCCAACAAAGACCATTAGACAGAAAGACACCAGCTCAATCTCTAAAATTCCCATAGTCAGAGATCTCTACAGTAATAGTAGTAACAGGAAGAGTATACTGGGGAAGTACATGTGTCTGCCTTCTTGTGTACATTTCTTGGATCTTTAGCATTGCGGCCACTGAATCACTACCTTAGAAAAGTTAGATGTAAAAATCTGATTAATAACTTGAAATGAAAAACAGTCTTGATCCTAATAACTGGATGACTTGCATACTAACAGTGACAATAATTTACTAAATATGGTTTGTGCAGGTGGAATTTGTTCCAAACAATTTGCAATTCAAGAGCTCTTGACGACTAAGGAGAAAGCACACCAGCCCATGCTTTAGCACACTGTAGCTCAAACAGTGTGCACTTAGGACAGGGTCAATAGAACAGTCCTATTTGCAGGTTTTCAGACAATTTTTTGAATTGCTAAACCATATATCAAATAAAACCATTATTGAGAATTTCATTAATCTAGACACAATGGCAAAGTCTCTCTTTAGAAAAGTGTATAAAAGACCTTTCCAGCCATGCATATCTGAAATTGCAGTCTGGTGTGGAAAAAACTGCACAACTAGCCTCCTGGTATTTCACTGCCATCTAACGGCAGAACTTCAGCTCCAAAAGAAAAAGTGATCGACGTCTGTGGAAAAAAGCAACAGAAGGGCTTCTTTTTACACTGGTGTGGTCATATTTGTATAAGACACATAGGTATAAAACACATAGGGAGAGGGAAGCTTAACCAGTAATCACAGTATGGAAAAAAATTTCTAGAACTATTTATTCAATAAAATGTACAGTAAAAAACACATTCAATTCCTCAGAGTGCATGCTCACAAGGTGCTATACATGAAGAGTTTTATTAAGAGTTAACACACTTTGTTTTTGGAAATTGATGGTTGTTTTGCAACTGTGCAAACTAAATTATCTCTGTAAACATCTGTTTAACATCTGCATGTTAAACAGACTTTTTCCAGTCTTGACACATTAAACAGTAATTGACATAATAAACTACTTTTGTCAAGTGCATATAATAGGAGATCATTCTAGTATATCATTTACAAGTCAACACAGGCTACAAAAAGGTGCCTAGTAAGAAATAGAACTTTATAACTTCATATAAAAAACCCAAACCAAATAAATCCATGTTCTTCTGTGAGGAAGGTACACATAGCTAGGTTATGTCACACAGTATGTCTGCAGCATTGCTTATAGTAGAAACTTGCAGTCATTTGCTCATTGCATTAGACCATTCCTCCCCGTGGATTACAATGTCAGGGGCAAGAAATAGGAACTAGTATCTGCAGAAGTAAAACAGCAGCTGACACTGCACTGTACCACACCACACTGAGACATGCTGCTATGTCCCAGCTCACGCAGTCTCTTGCGAATTCACCTTGCTTTAGTGCACTCCATGTCCTATGAACTTATCTTCACACTCTTACTGGAACTGTTTGTTATGGCTGGGATTTTCTAAAGGCATATCCCAAGAGTCTTAGCATTTGACCTGCTTGCAAACTTGCAGGATTTGGTCTATGTGGTACTTGTTAGAACTTGCCAATCAATCCTGAAAGTCTGAGCAGAAGCTGACAAAAGTCAGCTTTACCCATTGAGTTTTTGAGTTGTACATTTATTACATCTAACACTTACCTGATAAAAACCAAGCAAGTTACGCACCAATTGTTTATGTTTTTAAAAAAGGCTTATAAGAGCAAGGTTGATACTCTGTCTCTCTGGGTGACAGCATGCAGCAACTTCTTTACTTCATAAAACAGCAGAACTAGAGAGAAGTCACGTTTACAGCAGGCTAAACAGTATACTGCAATTGCTGAAAACTCCCCATTTTTCTGGTACAGGATAACTAATATAGTGTGACAGGATTACATTCCTCACGCTGGACAAATTGAACATTCAATGGCTGCAAAACTTTCACAGGACAGAGCAGATCTAACAAGGCCCTGTGAAGTGGCCTGGTCCTAATCCTACAGCACTAATCATCAGCAATTGATGATTTTATCATCACTGATCATCACTTGTTCTCAGCGGAAGAGGAAAGAACCAGTTCTAACAAATGTTTAAAAAAAAAAAAAAAAAAGGAAAATAACAGAATGCTGTTTTAACATAGCATTCCACTGAGTTAATTAACACTGTCTACAAACACTGTAATTCTCCCCACTAAGCCAAATGTAAGTCTGAAATAGTGGTTGCTATTAAACAGTATATCTACTTATGTTGTATTTTTTGCTGGTATTGCCTTGAAAAATAATTCTGCGTTCATTTTTTCCTACTTTTCTTGAAGCACTGAGAAGAAATTATAGCTACAACAGATACATTACCTCAGATGCTTTCCGTTTCATTTCCTTGCATAATGCATCGCATTCCAGTGAAACTAGGCCTTCTTGTATCTTGCTGCACTGTATTTCCTGTTAAGTGTAATTTGAGTCTTTTATAATCATTTCCCTATATAAAATTTTAGTTATAATGTCCATTTCTTTATGAAAATAATTATAAAACATTCTTTAGCAAAACATTGGTTCCTCAGAAAATAAAGCTAATGATTAAGCATTATTTGAACTTGTAATTCTGTATTAAATTGTCCTTTTCTCTTCTCCTTCTTTCTGATAAGCTAAGCTGAAAGCAAGAATAAATCAAGTAGTCCAGTTTAATTTCTCCTCTCTTCTCTTTTCTCACTTGTTTGCCTAAGACAAAGTAAGATAACCTTCTGAACTCTGGCAGAAAGAGCTAGCATTCAGAGTCTTAGTAATTTCATATACATTCTCTTAACTGGCTGAGATTACAGGGCAAAGTCTGGTGATGGGGAAAAAAAAAAAAATTCTCACTCACACTTCCTCCCCTCCCCCTAGTATTGAAGGAGAAAAAAAAAAAAAAAAAAAAAAAAGGGGGTTTTAAAAAGGACAATTTCTAACAATTAACCTTTCATGTTTATAAGGGTCAAGTTGGGGCTGAACACCCCCCCACAAGACTTTTAGTTGCACGAGAACTCTGGGGAACTGCAGCCTGTTTGGAAGGCTCAGAAGTTAACTGGGTCCAGAAAAATAATTTAAGCACCTTTTTAATTAAGCCAGATAATGATTTTTTTATTAAGTCATTATTTTTTGCCAAGACTTCACATCAATTTCTGTTCTTCCCCTCATAATACTATATAGCTACAATAAACTTGTTACATTACTTTGTCCCTTATCATTGTTAGAAGCTAAGGATGCTGATGCCTGTACTTGCTTTTAGGTTTGCAGAGAACTGTAACTGATTACGTTAGTTAGGGATTCACAACATCTGGGCTTGTTCCAACTTATGTAATTATAAACTTTCCAAATATCGTCAGAAAAACGTATTTTTTCTTCTTAAATCACTCCAGGTCATCTGACTATTCCCCAAATGGAGCTACAAAAATTCAAGTGTGCTTAAAGATAAAGCTATTGTAAGTCAGGCAGCTAACATATTTTAGAACTAACAGGATTTTCTATTCTCCAGTGAATCTTTTGATATTGCAGCCCAGATCTTCAGCTGATGTGAACTGTTACAGCTCTAGTAGAGTAACTGGACCTATTCTAATCTGCACCAGAGACAATCCATCCATACAAGTCTAGGAACATGCAAAGAAAATACATCATTCTCAAAATTTTAACTTAGAAATTTACCTTTTTCAGTCTCTTACAGAGACATCGGAGTTTAACCTTCTGGCTGCAGTTCAGAGAACAGCTACCTGAATGGCACATCTCTTTACACCGGTGACCACAGGGCAACTATAAAGAACAAAAAACACAAACAAAACCCCCACATCAATAAATTACTGTAAAATTACAAAGAATCTATGAACTGGTTTTATTTCAGACGTAACAGCTTAACAGAAAACTCATTCAGCTTATCAGTTTTTCCACTTTTTTCCACTTGTGAAATTGCTGATTTTTTTTTTTTTTTTTTTGGCAAATGTTTGCTTGTTTTTACTGTATTTCAGTTCCTGTAGAACAATTTATCTGTTATTGGCACAGCTTGATTAAAAACCAATTTCTCCTTTCAAATGTTTCAAGAATAGTCATCTCCACAGTAATTTATACAATGATTACCCTAGCTATCTGTATTTTGGGAGAATACGAGTTGATAAGGTAAAAAGAAACTGAAAACTGAAATTAAGCATACTGTAGCAACTTGTAAATCAGAGTCAACAAAAGAAAGAGGGGAGAATCAGAAGCAAAAATACCACAAAAGAACATTTGGCATGCAAGAATCTCCTGAACTATGCAAAAGTCAAATACAGGTAACCAATATTCTTATCATGTGTGAAATAATTTCACAAAATCGTAAATTTCTGCATTTGGCAGATTATCCCATTTCTGACATCTGTGAGATACAGACAGATTTGTTCTAGCCAGTCTAAACCCCTTAGTTCTTATCATCAAATTGAAATATTTCTCTACTGTCTTTCATAAAAGGCTCTTTATTCCCATAGTATTCCCTTCATTGAATTTCAACCAGCTTAAATCATTGTTTCTTGAATACAGTAGCCAGAACTGCATGTAATATTCCAAATTACATCTCAGCATGAAGTACTTTGTACAATGCCTTAATTGCACCTTATTCTTAATAGAGTATCTTCCCCAATACATCTTCAGCTCTCATTTGCATTTCTCTCCAGCTAATCATGCTGTGACAATAAGAATTTCTGCTGTTTCCTGGGAGCTTATTATTAGCCTTGACATGCATGGTCTTACTGTTGTTTCTGTATCTAATAACATGCCCCAAATGCATGTGTTCTGCAAATAGGTTTCCTCAATTTTCACATACTGACAACACTCCACATGTTTTCATCCGAAAATTCATTAGAAAATGTTTTTTGGTGCCAAGGTCATTACTGAAAATAATGCAAGAACAGGCATCAATCCAGTCCTTGGAAAAACGTCTTTCTCCAACTTTTCATTTAGTTTTTTTTTGGGGGTGTTTTTTTAAAAAAAAACCCAAACAAAACAAAAAAACCAAGCAGTTGTTTCCTTTACCCCACCTTCATCTTTGTATTAACCCTCTTCCCTATCTGAACTAGCTATTCACTAAATGGCATTGACTCAATTGCTCTGCTGAAGCCTTATGTAGCAGACCTAATCTATTTGCTCTATCTGGAGGGAAAAAAAAATATAAATTGGTCATCTTATCAAAGAAGGAATTTAGGTTTGTTCAGGCACAACTGATCATCAGCAAATCTATCTTGCATTTTGCCTCATTTTGAAAAGATGAGGGGAGAAACTTCTCTTTAAGCCTTGTATGCTACTGAGGTCAGACTACCAGCTGTACCACACAGTCTGACAGCTGAGTCTGCTCACTCGTGACCACCACCCTTGCAAAACCAATTTGCTACTGCATGACTTCTGGCAGTAAGAGGGCCCTTCTCTTCGCTCCCTACCCAAGAGCATCATACACAACAACACAATCTAGTCTCACCTGCAAATCATTCCATGCTGGCCAGAACAATCCATGGCTAGAACTATTACCTCCAGCTTACTCTTCCATACTAATTAGGCACATTTCCATTAATAGTGTCAAATCCCAAACAAACAGTGACATGTCAGAGCTGCAAATTCAGACAGTAGACCTCACCTCAACCTCCAGGGGCTTCTGCAATAAAATTCTTACATTACACACCATTAGAGCAAAATTTGCATAGCACAGAAATATGTTTAATCCAACACGGAAACCCAAATTTACACATTTAGTTCTCTGCATAGAGCTACACAGTTCACATCCACAGGGATGCAGGACAAGAATGAAGCTGGCAGTGTAACTTTCTTTTTACTCCCTCCAATGCAAAACCAACATTAAAAAAAAAAATCATCAAGCGGAGCAGTGAAATGAGCGGCAAAACAACATTTCCCCATGATCTCAGAAAACAAAAGCAATCCTACCATTGCTTCTGCTGGATAAATAATGTAGTGGGAAAGGATTTTTATTGCTTGTTTTTAAGTGTCCATGCTGAGCTACTTGGCACTAAAGTAGAACACATGTGCTCCGTTAGATTTTTTTCACCATACGAGATCTCTCGTCAATAGCTCGTGGACTAAAGGCCAAAATGAACAGGCTTTATGTTTGACATGGCATGGCCTTTAAAAGAAAGGGATTTAATCCACAGCTCAAAACAGAAAACACACCACCAAAAAATCCTACAAGTATTTTCCCCATAGGCAATGCATTTAAATCTTAACACTATGTCTGATGATGATAAAACCCATTAACATTTGTGGAGGCTTAACTGATCTCCACCAGAAGGTAATAAACACAACCTGTTAATACACATCTGATAATAAAGAAAACAACCTGTTAATAAAGAAAACAGCACTTTTGAGCAGCAATCCCAAAAGCTAAGTACAAAAGATAAACTTATCACTTCCAAACAAAGGGGCAGACTCTTCAGTTTAAAGGGTGGCTCTGCTTCCAGAGATCTTATGAAAACCTCTTATGCTTAAGCCAGACATTGAGGAAAATCATCTCATTATGGACCAAAGCTGTGCATTTACCTTTTAAAATTGAATTTTTGCAACCCACGTACATTTTCAAGGTGTGTTTACAGAATTTAATTAAGCATTCTGGAAATAAAAAAAGATAATGCATACTCTTAAAATTTATGTCATTGTCTCTACTGCACTATCGTATTAAAATAAATATATCACATTGAGGTCCCATATTTCACATCAAGACAATAGCAGCGTGCACAGTAAAAGTACAAAGTACAGTTATTTTGTCAAAATAAAGTGTTAAACACAGATCCACAAATACTGATATGAACACAAACAATGAAAACTGATGGACTGTTAAAACTTCTATGTAAGAATTGTTCCAAAACATCTGCAAACATCTGCAAACATGATCACAAGAATTTAATCACCCCTGATTAAAAAAAAAGTTAAACTTCCTTCAACAGGATATTTTGTTACTGCTACCAAACAAGCAAAAGAAGTTTTTAATTAAAGCTTCTCATCTAACAGCTGTGGCAATATCAAAGACTTTGCTTCTCCCTAAAGCAGAAAGGAAATGTGAGCTGTACTGTATAATACTGGAAATCATTTTTAGTTTTATACTGCCATTGCCAAAACATAAGCATGAAACCTTTCAAGACTTTCAAGTTCCTGTTGCATTTTTTCAAGGCACCAGATAATATAATTGATTTTCATAGTCTCCAAATGTACCATGCCACCTGTAATTCAAATACAGTAGTATACTGTCTACCACAATTTCCATTAATCAAAAAGAAAAAAAATCTCAAAACTGAGACTGCAGTAAAATACTGTATTCTATTGAACCTAAGTCGCACTACGCTAAGCTTGGTGCCGTTACAGTGCACACTGATTTTCAGCAAACAGCAGCTTCACTGAGCTCTGCTAATGACCCAAGGTCAGCTTCTGACATCGAATAAGAAAATTCTCATAAAACACCAATTTGAAATTTACTAGAGGCTGTCAGAACTACACACCAAACATTTCCGATTTAGTTTTGAGTAGAGATATTTGATTTGTAAACTTTAAATGTTCTAAATTTCGTAGTCTTATCCATCTTATCTTTTGGCTGAGTTGTTTGTAAGTTCTTGTCATGAGGTCCCCTCAACGGGCTTGATCTATATTTGCTGGGGAGGGGTGGCGGTGGTGGTAGTGGCAGGGTGATGTCTGTTAAGGCTGCTCCTTCAAATTGTGTTTATCAATGATTCCTTTAAAAGAGAACTATCAGTACAATTTGTATTATGATACAGCTAGATAATTTTCCCAAAGTTGCAGACAAATATTGTATACTTACAAAACAGACAAAATATCCCTAGCACCGTTCAATATTCAGAGAAACGGGAACAAACTTTTTAGACAAAAAAAAATGGTAAAAAACCCATACAGTACATAAGAAGTTACCAAAATAGGATCTGAGGAAAGTAGGATGAATTGTAACACAAAGATATGAACTACCTGATGCAGGACTGTACTAATAGTTTTATGTTTCATGAAAGCCAGTAAGAGCTAGAGCTAAAATCGCAGGAAGGGAGGAGCATGCATTTTTATAATCATCAATTACACTAAAAAGATTCTCTGGATACAGAAACTCCATAAAACCTTCTTTTTCAAGGCATCTATAGGAATGAGAATTTTAGACTTAAATAAAAGCTTTATAAAACTAAAGTGGACTCTGTTGTCCTAAGCTTTCTTTCACATCCCACTGAATTAAGTAAAAAAGACATCATCTGTGGAACAGGGCAATTCTGAACTGCAAGCTAGAATTCAGGACACTACTAGATGGATTTTAAATCCCAGACTGAGTCTTGGGAATATGTCCAGAAAAATCACAACAGTTACATTAATCAAAGTCAAAGACGAGATATGGGGGGGGGGGGAAAGTCTTTGAAGAGAAGCTGAAGTACAGGAACACATAGTTCAGGTTAAGAGATTATAAGCACTCTTGAAAATAAAGAGGAGGAACATAAAACTAAAGTAACAGAGAGGGAAATGAAAGGACAAAATTAAGAGGTAAATGGACAATGAAATAATATCCAAAAGTGTTCCCCCGCCAGGAAGACACCTTTCAGACATCCAGATGAGAAAATTATGACAGGCACATTCATTTACAGAAAAAAAGACATCAGCAAGGCATCTACAAGGGCAAAAAGCAGAAGATACAAGCAGACACACAGCACAGCCTTCCCATTGGGGTTAACACAATCTTGTCTGAAAAACAGATGAACAGAGACTGCTGGGAAATAAGCAGAATCCTGTGAATTTTTGCATTTACTCAAAACCAAAAAAAGTTTTCTAATAAAGGCAAGGATTCAAACTTGATGCTTCTGAAACTGGAAAATAATGAAACAAAAGAAAAGTTTTGAACCTACGTTTATTAGGTTGAGGCAGAATTCAGAACTGTAAGAGATGAGGTAAGAAGACAGAAATCTCAGACTAGAGGACATTATAGGTAAACTAGCATAAGAGAACTGAGTGGAATCAGGGAAGGAGAATGGGTTGAATCAAATTATTTATGACTGCCAGCTAAATATTGCATGAGATAAAGAGACTCAGCTACACAGTAAAAGGCCAAACCAGAACAACAAAATAATAAGTGATTATGGGATAAAATACTTTCTTTAGTACAGCATTTTATTGCAGGGAAGGAGAATTTCTCAGAAATTCTGGAGAGTTTAGCAGTGGAAACACTTTCCAAAGTATTCCTGACTATTCCTGTTTTTCCACTTCATAAATTTTCTACACCTACAGTGGGGAATGGAGTGAAGAAAGAGCTGTCACTTGCACCACTAATGACAAATAAAGAACAAAGATACAATAATAAGTAATGCATGGGTTTCTGAAAGCACATAAGCAGCACAGAACAGCAGGACTAGGAGGGACAAGGAAGAAGTCATTTGGCCCATCCCTCATGTCTTACAGCAGTACTACCCACAACTGGACAAATCCTGACACATGTCTAAGCTGTTACTGATGAAAATCTGGTAGCTTCTCCAACCAATTCTTCCCCTGCTCCACAAGCTTTACTACTCAAAAGTAGTATTGAACATGAATCTTCCTTACTGGTGAGTATACACACTGGTTCATAGTCTAAGTATCCTGCAATAACGATACTATTCTTCCCTTCTTTACAGCAAGCCTTTAGATATACCCAGATACAGTAGAAAGATTAACTGGCTTGTCTTCTATTTCACACTACATAACATATATTTCACTAATGCAGCAGGGCATTATTTAACTCAGCTCACTTGTTAAGTATACAATCCTTCCTCCCCACCCCTCCAAGCCCCCCCACCCCGAATTGTTGCACAGACAGGGATTACTAAACCTGCACCTAGACAAGAACAATTGCAAGCACAATTCTCAGTATTTTTCCTAATCAAACAGCATCCCATTATTTTGGAGATATAAATTCAAGACCAGTTTTTAACCACATTAGAGGACATACTCGTCCACATTCAACCTCATCTGCATGCTTAAACATTCAAGCCATTAATGCCTTGAAGACAAATCTCTGATCCTTCAATATAACCTTCCAATTTGACAGCAAGACATCAGTAACTGTCCTCTGAGTACAGTTCACTAACCACCTTTGCATCTATCATTTAGCATATTCATTTAGACTAAGCTTCTCTAGTTTGTTTGGCCTATGAAACTGTATCAAAAACCTTACAAAAAAGTAAAATCCACAAAATTCCACACATCCATCAAATCAAGTATTTCTCTGTTAATATGGCTTACCTCTTTTGGACACTGATTTTTGCAGGAAATAAGACGCTCCTTTTCTTTTAAATCAGCACATGTTAGTTTTCTGTAAAAGAAAAGATGTATTTGTGATAAATTCCAAATTAAAAACAATGAAAGTCAATACAATTACAGGTATATTTTAAGCATATCTCACTGTAAAGAAAAGAGGGCTCATTTGTCCACATCCTGTGGGACTAATATAAACTACACTATTTTACAGACAAAACCACATAAATTTAGAGGATTTGAGGTACTTTAAAGAAAATGCACAAAGAAGAACATACATGCGTAGGATGAATATTTTCAGAACAATACACAGAGGATAAAGCTTAAATCCACAAGTCCCATCTTACATTTAGTAAAGCCTAGCTTACCCTCTATCCACATACACACAAACGATTAAAAAGGAATACAAATTATTATTATGAAGTTTTCCAATTAAAACAGCTAGAGTTTGAAGGACATTAGTTGTAAAGACCTTTTACATTAACTACATTAATTCTAATTCTTGTTATAAAATTCTTCTTTACATACTGTAAAAGAACCACATATAGATCAAACATCATGTAGATTACTATATATTTGCATAATTCAAAATATGACTGTATTATAAAAACCAGTTCTGCTCACGAGACTCCATGCATTTATAATAATTTTAGCAGTAATACCAAATAAAACACTGGCAAATAGAAAAAAACCCATTATATTACAAATTATAACCTTCAAGAGAAATTTTGTAACTTGCTGCAAGAGTAGCTCCCATCCACAGACATTTCAAATGGTTTCCAGTTAGTAGCATTCAAATGAAAATTTGGATTCAGTTCTGTCACTTACAAGCATTCAATATACAGTATTGATAGTTTGCAGTGACACTTTATTTTAAGCATCTGGAGACATGACGGGCAATCCCCAGGATGACAGGGCAAAACACATCGGTGAGGACATCCAGGTAGCCGAGACTTGGTACACTCCTCTTCACACTGCAAACATTCTGGACCTGCCTAACAAAATAAAAAAAAGTACTAAGGGAAGTGCCAAACATTTGTTTGTTAGATGCTATTACCAAGCTTTTATATAGAAGAAAGAGTTGGGGTGTTTTTGCTAAGGGAATCCAGCTATTCAGTAAGATCTCTCAAGCAAAAATAATTATTAAAATATGCTTTTAAAAGAAAAGCAGAAATGCCAGTGTTTGTTGGTCAAAGAGACAGAGTTTTATTTTGCTCCCTGGGCATAAAAGGACCTCTTAATATAAATGCTTTAGAAAATTGCCATTAAGCCTGTTGTTTCTTTTTCTAAGTTTTCCATACAGAACTTATTTCATATTCAGAACTAACTTTTCCCACACACCATTTTATTGTAATACTTTATTCATTACATACTGCTCTGTAATACAGGGGGAGGTTTGTTTGCTTAAGAAGTAAACTTTAAGTCATTCCATTTCCATATGTGTACAATAGTTTGTATAATCTTCCAAAAAGCATTAGCTTAGGTATATGCTGGGAGCTGCTAAGGCGTTGCTTCCGCTCCATATACTACACAAAGTTTACAAGAGCTGTGGCGTCATTCTCACGCCAGGTGATGCAGTCAACATCAGCACAACGTGATGAACATCAGCACAGCAAATTAAGCTCCATTTCTATTCATATTCTTATTTTAATAACTCATCCAGAACCCCAGTCTGCAATCAAATACACATAGATAGATTGACCTGATTTATCAACTGAAGCTACATAGCACAGTATTTAAGGCCCACCATCACATCCAAATGCTCAGTTTCAGAGAAGTTAGTCAACGGAAAGCCAATTTATCCAAGAATGAAGCTACATAATGCTTCCCCAAAAGGAAGGAATTCCATGCCAACAATTCACTTCATGCTGTTCAAAATAAGGGCATAACAATTTAAGTTTTTAATACAGTTTTTGCCCATTTTCTTCCAGTTCCCTTTTCTTCTGCTTCTACAGTTGAACAATTTTTGCTGAAGTTTAGAAAGGAACCTTTGGACCGTGATCGTTTACAAAACCTAACCCCCAAAACCTCACATCTAAGAAAGACAATAGCAACTGAAAGCATTTAAAAAACTGTGGTATAAAATTTAACAGTAGGTAAAAGCAAACAGCTGGCCTTTCTGCAACATTCTCTAACACAAGATGCAGAACAAACCTAAATTCCAGACAAAAAAAATCACTACTCAGACATAAGCAAGAAATTTAATCAGCCTTTTTTTGACTGCAATTTAGTCTATCAAAACAACTGAACAAAAGCTCTAAAGGTCAAAACCAACTTGAGTTTATAAAAATTCAAAGAAAATTGAGAAATGAGATTTACCCATGTACATAGACTCCTGTTTTCTGAGAATGTATTGCCTCATTCAAAATGGAGCTAGGAATAATGCCGATCCATTCACATTTTAATTGGTTTAACTGAAGGAGTAGCAGACACCCTCTTAGAGTCATAACTGGAGATGCCTAAACAACTGTCACTCTCAGTATTTACTGATGCCACACTGTTGCTGCAGGTTACTGTTCCACAAGTTGCACTAACAGCTCATACTCCTCAGACGAAAATTCCACAATCATTAATAGAATAATACACTAACTGCAATATATATAGTTCTTAGATGACAACACCACTTCTAGGATTGGAATCCACAGGGAAATAATCCTATTTAAGTTAAAATATAACAATAAGTTAAAATATAACATTCATGTTTTGTACCCAACTGAATGCTTGCTCAGTTTTCTAAATGCCCAAGGAGACCATGTTGCAACTTTTTCTAAAGTAATACTTTAAAAAATTTAAAAGCTGTTTTCCTCCAAATCATGACTCTCTCAAACCACAAGCTATGTGCTTTTGACTGCTCGAAACTAGAACAATTTTCAGCTTTGTACTTACTTTTAATTTTGTTTCATATTATCTTCAGCAACACCTACAGCTGCTTAATCGCGTAAATGACAGTTTCTAGTAGGCACTGATCAATATGAATATATCACCCCAGTGCTTTAAGAAGTCTTCACCTATTCTGCAACATTTCCAGTGCTCTCTCATAAACATTTGCTAGACTCCTCAACCCACTTACAGTTCTCCTCAGTAAATAGCTTCCCCAATAGATTGCAAGTGCATTTGTAAATAGGGATCATCAGTAGTTCACTTGATCTTGACAGTTACAAAAACTGACTTTAGAAGAGACTTGTTAAGAGTGTTAAATAAGTTTTGATGAAAACAAAGTAATGTATGTTAACGTAAACCAAAAAAGTGTAGCATTTGCAAATATATAATACTGTCTCAGTTTTATAGTCTAAAGAAGTACAGATTAGCTAAATGTCACAGCATCAATAGGAACAGAACACATGCAAGTGTGCAAGATCCTGTGCCTTCCAGCTGCAAATTCTTTATTTTCCAGTTAAAACTGGAGACAATGTGTAAAATTCACAAAAACAAAGGCAAAAAGGAAATCAACCTACCTTCTTTCCATCTGCACTACTGTTCAATTTAGTAATGTGATGACATTCTTTCATACAGGTGTGATTCTGACAATCTAGAAGCCGCCCACAAAATCTTTTACATGAGTAGGGATTTGCAGAGTGACATGGTAATGGACTAACCTAAAAGTTAGAAAGAAATAAAACATAAACATATATATATATGCAGATAGTGTATATATACGCACATTGCACATGTGTACTGTGTGTGATACATATATATATACACACACACACACAGGCACAGCACTATCACAGAGAAATTTTGGTCCTTGAGCATCTTTGTTGAAAGAAGAAAACCAGTGCAATGCCTATTTGACCTTTTTTTTTAAATAGACTTCAGGTTCCCATCCCAACATAACCACACACACTCGTTTTACACTGATTATACCAGGTAAAAAAGCCCGCTTTATTAATTAAACAAGCTGTCTAACTTTTGCAACATAGTTTCTTTTTTTTTTTTTTTAAACAGACTATTACATTCTCAAATCTTTTAGTGTGATTTATTCCTTCTTTCTGAATTACACTCATGCGTTCCATTAGAAGTTCCTAAACTGCTTTACAGTTATTGCAGAAGACAGTTACAGTTTGCTTTCACAGGACTAACTGTGTTATGGTCATCATAAACCAAATACATTTTACAATTCTACAAATAGAAAACAACCTGCAAGCCAGAAATTCTAAAAATCAAACACTGAATACATCAAATACAATTTCCAGGAGCAAGAAGGGGAAGAAGAAATGGCTTTATGACAGGACTAGCATTTTAATATCTTGTGATATATCTGTACTCTTTAATTTGAGGTTAACACTCCAGTTAACAGAGCTTTGTAGTACTATCCAGAGCATCTATTTAGAAGCCTTTAATCTTCATTGGTACTGAAATGGAGTGTAAACTCCTAACTTGGTTAACTAGGTTACTTTCCTAAAGTTGAATAGTACAAGTCCCTCCATATCACAAGTATTAGAGGAAACTCACTGTTCCCATTTTCCAACCATTATATAATACTCACATGAAAAAATTTAGTTTCTGTGATGCTGTCAAAAAAATGATTTTTTTTCTTAATATCATGATCATTTCGGAGAGAAAAACAGAAACTATTTGTGACGTTATTACACAATAGAGTAATGTGACATAACTCACTTTGACTAGACTAAGGGTGTGATTTTGTGTTACAGCTTAAGTTGACTGAATAGCTTTGCACTGTACCCCTTCCTTTTCTCTCTTCCAATTCTACAATCCTAATTGCACACTCGTACCACTTAGTTTGAACAAGTCCTGCCACACATCTGTCCTTAGATCAAGACAATTCAACTAATCAAAATGGAAGAAAAGGAATTAATAGAAAAAAGTTCCTTGTCTCTTGCTAGGTTTGCAAGTTGATTGGCCATACACCTAGCTGAGCAGTGGAACTGAAACAAGGGAAGAGAGGACGGTCCCCCACAGGGCAGAGCAAGGGACATTTTCCCTTCGGCACTGTCCATGTTGATTTCCCTCAATCCTAAAGCAAAAATATACAAAGTAGGATTTGAATCCACTTGCCTATAGAAATGTTTTCTGGGCTCCACTCCACATCAAGTCATTGCAAAATGCAATTCATTCACAAGACTTGTGAACTCCTCATCCTGACCCACCGAGACTCTGTGAACAGGAGGAGTCTGCATGGCAGGCTGAACATCAAGCATGGAATACACAGGAGGAAACCTTGAGGCTATCATGTCCAACTACTCTCACATCCCTATGTCACAACTAAAGCTCATTATGCTGGCTAAAGCACTAATACAACTACAGCAAGTAGTCTGAATGCCTATTTCATACTCCCCCCCTGCAAATATCCTACAACTCAGTCTCTGATGGCTTATGTTTCTGTTGACCAAATGAGCAAAAGCCAGCAATAGGCCTAATAAAAAAGAGGGTCTCTGAAGTGGAGAATAGCACTATACCCAGCAAACACACACCAATTACCAAAGCTTTTATTGTTCCAGATATCCTGTCCCTTCTCATCCTCCTCCATCTCCCTCCTCCTCCTTCCTCAGAGTCAGAATTTCCTTTCAGTAGCAACGTAAGTAGTCAAAGGATGCTGGAAGGTAAAAGAATGAAAGAAAAGGGGGACTAAACACTAAGATCTGCCACTGCCCACTTCTCTACCTTTCCTTGCTTCCCCATTTCCACTGAATTTTTTATGACTACTGGTTCTGCTGCGGCTCAGGCAGTAATAGCAGACTAGCTCTGTGGCTGCACAGTTCAATACGATGATGAGACTTCTTTTACCGAGAGTTAGTCTTCCATCAGATAAGGACACAGCCACTAGCTCCAGTTGAAGAGAATTAGCAGAAGCACATAGGCAGAAGTGGAGCATCCCTTCTGGTAGCATCCCTCAAGTACACCAGATGAGTGGCAATGTTGGATGAAGCAGGGGGCAGGGAAAACACAAGCCAGTAGACAACAGTAGTAGCTTTCAAACAGCCAACTGCAGAGAACATCCCAGCCCTCTGGCTGCATCCAGCATAACTTCAGCTTGCCCCACTCATTGACTTTCCTAAGTCTTGAGTCCAATAAAAGACACGAGTCTTCTGGAATCAATTGATATTGTAGCCAAAACCAAAAGAATTTAAATTAATTTAAACCTACGTTATATTTTCGAATTTTGTTTCCATTTCTTGACAAGTCAATCTGTTGTGGATAATAGTAAAAAATCCAAAGGACAAAGTAGAGAAAAGTTTTATTTTCTATAGTTGGAATGCATTTCTGAAACGGCTAAATGGAGGTCGCTACTCATGCTACAAAGACAAGTATCAAAGAAGCCACAAACTCCAGGAGGCTGATGAGCTGAAGAATAAAGAACACAGATGAGAACCAGAAGTATTTTATGAAAGCTGAATGGAAAAAGAAAGAAAATAAGGAGGCATCATTTTCAGACCACAGGTCTTCCACAGGATAAGGAAAGGAAGGCAAGGAAAAAAGGACAAGACAACTTTCAGAAGCTTTCCAGCACATCTCCCAAATGCATAAAAGCAACTAAGAGATACATCAATTGGAATATGAAAACAAAAATCAAGTACAATAGGGCAGGGAAATTTTGGAAATATTCATAATGTATATAGCCATAAAGATTAATCTCGTCAAGTTTTACGTAAAATTTTACCTAGAGGCAGAGTAATTGTCTTCCTTTTATAAATGAACCACAACTAAAAAAAACTAGAATAATAAAACATAGCATTAAATTCCTACCCCCCCCAAAAAAAAAAAAACATGAAGAAAGAGAGTTCTATCTGCCGGAGAACAGCAAGACTGATACTACAGGATATTCAAAATAACTCATTACAGAAACAAAACCAGAACGTTTCTCTTCCCCTAGAATATTTAATGAAATGAAGCAACTACAAGAGAATTAAATACAGCAGATAAATCAATAACATATCCAGTTAAGATTTCCTTGTTTGTCCTCATTTACGTTGCATGGGCTTTAATTAATGTTTTCCCATAAATACAGATTTTGAATATAAACATTAGCTCTCATAATTTGATTTTAGAAGAGCACATGTATGCTACTGCTATGAAATGCCAATGCTTATAGCAGTTCAAAGAAAAAGTGAAACATCAAGTTTTCATTTTGGGGTGGCAACAACTGTTGATGATAGGTGATTTTTCTGACCTACAACCTGAAACAAAATTGAGAGCTACTTTTAAGCACCTACAAATCGAAGAATGAAGAGTTATTAATTTTTCTAAATATATGTAAAAACATCCAAAACTTACAAAGTAAAATTATTTAAAAGAAGGCTGCACACTGTAGCTAAAAGAAATCTTATTTTAGGTTAAACATGATGTAGAATCATACTTCCACTGAACACAGGGTTTATACAATTATATCATCTGAAAAGAAGTCTGTTATTTCAAGTGATAAATTGCTTGTTCTAAATACCCAAAGACATGTAAGAGCTTGAACTAAACCAATCCCTTAAAAATACCTTTTAAATTAGATGCCAAAGTGAAATAAAAACCCCAACAAAACAAAACAAAACACAAAAAACCCCAACAAAACAACCAACTCCAATACCTACATAAATTAAAATTACTGTCCAAGTAAAAATGTAAAGACAGTAGATTTGCTTATTACACAACTCCTAAGCAGTTTGTTTTCATTCTCTCTTCTACTCATCGTCTGCAGGCATCCTGGTAAAATACAAGTAGTCTTTATAACTCGTTTCATTCCTAGTTTGCTTCCTTTATTCCTCCTTCATTATAGGAGGTATAACAGTCCAACATAAAGTAGTAACATAGTACAGCAATGAGCCCCTCTCTTCACAGCAAAACTTCGCTTGAGAAAATTGCTACTTTCATCGCCTGTGAAAAGCTCATATTTCCTGGTGAAAATCCCCTCAGGGGGTAGGAACTACTATAGGAGGGAATTGTTCATAAATACATACAAGTGTTTTATCTTGGCTCTCGATTAGTTTGAGGTGAGATTACTTGTTAAGAGCCAATGTGGCTGTAAAACACTGAATAGACATTACATCTTTTTTTTTCTCTGCAGAGATCTCAGAACAACATAAAAATGTATAATGCATATAAAATACACTGTAAACACCCCCTCATACACACACACATTAACAAACCATTCTTTTCCTTGACTGCTATCAAAATCTCAAAGATTAGGACACTTCATTCCACTCC
>NW_009191304.1:0-19222 GCF_000690835.1 Fulmarus glacialis | reverse complement strand
AGCAGGAAGGAAGCACTGCGCTCTGCTGGCTGAGAGAAGGAATGTTTCATTTAGAATATCATATAGCATCAATAAATCCAAATAATTAAAGTTAGATATAGACTCCCTGGGATTTTTCCTTCTTTTCTATACTAACCCATAAAGAAAACGTGACCCAAAGCCATTGACTGATTCTGCTAAGACTAGTATGCAACAGAGAAGGGATTTTTTTTTTTTAATTATTCTGAAATAAGTAGTTATAAATATGTAGTAATTGGAACCATTTTCTCTAATAAGAAGAGCCATACTGTCCTCTGTTATGGGGAGGGACATAAACTTCACAACCATGTACATCTGAACAGTACCAAAACCAGTAACCTTGTCTAGAGCAATTTATATATTGGGTCAATTGACCACAGCTTATATTTTGTTTATACATAAATTCATGAAAGTTAGGGTGAGATTCGATATGTTTTATCACAAAACATGTCATTGACTTGATAAAGCATTGGTTGATACACCTGCAAGTTTTACTGTGGAAAGCAAAAACAAAACCCACGTATTTCAACAACAAACGAATAGGCACAGTTGTTCTTTTCATCCATGTTCACAGCACATTTTTCTTTAGTAACCGACAAGCTGCAAAGTAGCTCTATGGAAGCTGTATTCACAGCTTGGTTGGATTAATAAATGACCCGCGCAAACAGACTGTGGATATATAAACTTTGTTAACAACATTTGTAGATGTTGCCACCACATAATCAAGCCACCATTACAACACATACCGAAAGAGTATTAAAGAGGTCAAAGAAAAAAGGGGGGGGGGGGTGTCTTTAAATATTTTTAAGTGTTTACTGTTTTCTAGAATTTTTTACTAGCTTTAAATGAAACCAGGTTTGTTATAGTATTGTTAGCTGCACTTCGGTAGTGAATTTATGCCAAATTTACTAGTAGAGATATTCCCAGACAAAGCTATAATAGCAATTTTTTTAAAAGATTAGTTTAGCAATCATCTTCTAAAATCGAGAAAAATGAGTTGATCTTAAATTTCATTACTTTTAGAAATGACTGTGAATAATGTTGATCGTTATTTAGCTTCAAGCATCAATTAGATTTTCTTCTCATGTAAGCCAAAATAGACAACTTCATCCAAAACTGGAGAAGTCTGCACACCAAAAAGAAAAGCTAGTAAGTAACACTAGAGAAGTTTCCACTATATTGTCTGATTTCATCCATGCATGCTTAGATCCAAGTCACGTGAGAATTTTCCTGTACGACACTATGTTCCTTATCCTTTTTTAAATAAACACAGCAGTTTTTAGGAGAACTAAAGAAAGTCTGTGACAGGAAGAGTATAATAACTACAGAATGAGAAAAAAACCCCAGAAGTATATAATGAAAAAAGACCCTCAAAAAAAATTTACACTATTTAAACAACTGCAAGAATACACAAATAGCTTCATAAATCATGAGTTTAAATTTCTGTCCAAGAATTCTAAAAACTCAAGTAGTTATATATTCTTCAAAAAGGAACTAAAATACCTGCTGATATGTAAGCCCTTGTGATAAGGTACTTCACTGGTTTTAAAATATAAAAAAGCCATATAATATTTCTCTTTAATACTTTTTTTTGCAGACTGACAAAGTGAGATATACTTCATATTCCACTTGAAAAGGCAGTTTCCATGACTCACCTCATGCTGCCCAAGACACTCCCTGTTAAAGAGAGAAAAATCAGATATTTAGAAAACATGTACTTCTTTAATAAGGGACTTAAAACAGTGACAGTGCTTTTCACACAAAAAGAATGCAATCTATTTTTAAAAAGTGCAAACTAAGAGAAAATCATCTATCTATCCAGATCAATGCCTTCTCTTTTTCAACAGCTGTTTGGATTGCTGTATTTTATGACAGCAATCCCAAAAATCAGTGTTTTGTGTGCAGATTAATTATAGTTGTATATGAAATGAATAATTTTTATTTTAGGAAATTTGTTTAGAAAATTACCTGAATTGCTTCCAAATATCTTCTCCTTTGGCTCTACTAATATATCACTTCATATTTTTCAGTTATTTCAGAGAACTATCTAGTCTACTCTTATGTTTACAATTCTATCCCTTTTAGAATGCTCTACCATCCCTAGGAAAGAAAAACTGCACACTGATTAGAACTGTGAAGGTATTAAATGGTGACTTATTCAAACACTGATCTCCTAAAAATTATATCAATCTTTTGCTCAATTTATTTTGAAAAGTATCTTTTTCTTTTTACCTCTGAATTCGTATCTGTCATCTCCTTGCCAAGTATTATTTTGATTTCTCTACTGAAATCTTATAAGGGAGAGTAATGAAAACATTATTAATATTCAAGCTAAAATACCTGTAAATCAGTTCCTAAAAATTTCTAGAAGAGTATTTAAAAAAAAAAGTATCCCTGATAACTTCTCTAACACAAAGCAACTATCAATAGCTACAGATGGTCTTTAGGACAGCAGGATATTAACAGGAGCAATCAGTCTTTCACCTAGTATAATAAGAAGCAGATGTAGCACAGGAGCCTGTTCTTTGCTCTATACAGCTCAATTTTCTTATATCCAAGATAATCTTCCTATAATCAGTTAATTTGGCTTCTAGGACTTCTGCATTCCATTGTAGCATGCTTCTGTTCCACTGCAAGGGGAAACTGCTTAACCAGCCTGATTGCCTTCTGCTATGTAACTACTAAATCTGCAGATGAAAGGTTCCCCACAGTAACCTTGCATTTAAGTTGAGATGTAATGGGGATGGATGAACTACTAGATGCATGAAAAACTGACACGATCACTGGGCTCAAAGGGTAGTGGCTAGTTGTTCGTATCCTACTTGGACACCATTACAGGTGGAATTCTTCATCCTGAGACCTATCTTGTTTAATTTTTTTTTTTTCCAGTAACTTGGAAGAGACAAAATGCACCAATTTTGTGGACAACACTAAAGAACTGTGCAATCAATACATTTGAGGGCAGGGATGCCATTCAGAAGGATCTAGACAGATTGAAGGACTAAGCTGAGAAGAAATTCATGAAATGCAGAGACAAACAAAGTATTGCATCTAGGACTGACTAAATCCCAGCAATACTGCAGGCTGGGGACTGACAGGTTGGGGATTTAACAGTAGTCTTTCAGCATTAAGGGGAAGTTACCAAGAAGATGAAGCCTGGCTCCTTACTGAAGTTCATAGCAGGGAGGCAAGAGACAACAATCATACTCTTAAACAAGGAAGGTTCTGACTGAATACACAGTGTAGGAAAAAATTAAAAAAAAAAAAACAACAAAAAAAACCCCCAGTATAAGTATAATCAAGCACTGAAAGAGGTTGTCCAGAGAAGCTGCAGAATCAATGTACTTGGCGGTTTTCAAGGTCCAGCTGGACAAAGCTGGAGCAAATTGGTCTGAATTCAGTGTTGATCTGCTTTTAGCAGGAGGCTGGACTAGATGACCCCACCCCAAGGTACCTTCCAGCCTCAATGGTTCTGTGAAATTAATAGAGCAAATAATTTTCCAGAAACTCACTTTTAACTATTTACAGAAACAGATACCGAATACATTCCATTCCAAATCTCTGACTGCTCATGTTCAAAGATACCAAATTATTAGAAAAAACATCAAAAAGTATTGCAAAACCTCAGTGGTGAAGGATGAATCTCCACTAACAACCATCCATATAGAATAGGATTATTTAAATTATTCTCTATCATATTCTTTCAAATGCCACTATTCTAGCAATGATTCTAAAAGCCCTGCTAATGATCTAAGAAGGTGTCAGATATTTTGCTTTGTAGCAACACATTACTTTTTATCTATGGTTTTGTTTACTATTATCATTTTGTTAATTCAGGAAACTTCTCTCACATCACTTTCATTTAAAAAAAGAACATTACAGTTGCAAAGATCGATCAAGAGAGTTAGGATATTTCAGAATTAATGTGATCTAATGCTAATAGAACCTTAATTTGCCCCAAGCACTATGAAATGTAACGATGATTCCTCTAGTTAGAAAATTAAGTACAACTTTTCCAGTATGGTTTCCTTCTCACTTAGCAGAATTATCTCCTCTGGGGGAGGAGTCTTCAGACTAAAGGAGGTGATTTTGAGGTTGGAATTCAGAGGAACTAGGAGATGTGCCCTACATAATGTATGATGTTACACAATGACCTCGGCTGAATACCTACATGAGACAGTTTCTACAGACATCTACCCAAACCAGACTGTTCAAAACTACACATTTTTTACTTTTTGGGAGTCTGGCTTTGAACTTTGATCCCGAGTATCAGAAGTACTGAGCAGTCATAGTTTTGAACAGAAGTACAATCCTCGAGAAATTAAGTTCTAAACATATCTATGTAGGCAGCTAAATGGATATTTTTGATCATCTTCCTCCTTCTACTTCTCACTTCATAAAATGAGGACATAATATTCCCTAATTAAGGAGGGATGTTTAAAAAACAAATAGCCTCTAATGCCTGTGAAGTATGCAGGGTTTAAAACAGCAGGAGACTGTAACACAAAAACAGGCCAAAAAACCCTTTTTCAGATAAATGTTGAATTCTGAGTCCTTATTCCACAATGTAAACAGAAGTTCTATCAAATTGAAAAAGAATGGTGAAAAAAGTCATCATCGTATCTTCCTTTATACCCTCAGCATCATCACAGAAAGAGTTGATTCAGCTCTACTCAAGGAGCAGACCCTTCTAGACAAGTCAAAAATAGAAAGGAGACAAGCAGATGCAATGAAGGGCATCCACCTGCCATTCATTAGCACATAATAACTGAACAACTGAGAAACAAAATAGCAATTCATTACGCAGAAAATTATGATCCCATAAACCAAACAAGATAGAAACTATATAGAAAAAGTTGTATGTTACTGAAGACTATCAACATTTACAACAGCTGTCTTTGCAATTTTCATATGTTTCTTTTAAGGTAGCATTTTGCACAACATGTACTAGAAACAACCAATCTTTATTAACTCTTATCAGTCCTTTCATACAGTGAGCACATACTACAAAAATGTCTATTAAAAAACCACCAATGCTCCCAGTTTTATGAGAATGGTGTTCACATAGGCTCATTGCATCTGAAGAGGTTATTTTCATGTCCATCTCTACAACAGTATAAAAAGAAAAAATCTCTTTCCATACCAAAACTTTCTTTCGTTTGTTTTCTTTTTTTAATACTTACACTGGTATAGGAACCTCACAGGGAGGGCATGGTAATGCAGTTTGAATAAAAGCTGGCTCAGATGGCTGTTCCCAGGGACCTGCAGACTGATGCTGAGAGCAAAAGACAACACTAGTTGAATACAAAACACAATTGGAACTGTCTGCTTGACCATAATTAAACATATCATCTAAAGAGATCCCAGTTCTAACAAATCCACTTTCTAGTAACTAACTTTTTACTAATGGAAATCTCAACACCCCCTACATACAAAAAATTGTGTTCATCCTCAGCATGGCTAGGGATAGGAAAATGAAGGCCTGTTGGCCCTACTGCTAAAAATCAAGCACAAAGCCAAATAAAAAAACAGCAAAACAATTCTAAGCATTTAGTAGAGGTAAAAATATAAAAATATTTCAATTACTAAACAAGTGAAATTATCATCATGCAGTGCATGAGTCATGTTTAAAGATGCCAAACAATTTCTCACTTCTAACTAACGCAAATTTTGATAGTTTAGTAAATATCAGAGTTAAAATTTATATTTTGCTCTTATGTTAAAAGTAATTGCTTACATTTGAAATTAAACATTTGTAATACAACTGTAACAAAAGTCTTATAATTTCTTGAGTAATTATAACTGCTGAAAACTAAACATTCAATTATATGTATTACAAAATTAATTAGATTGCAACAAAGGAGCTGGAACCACTTAGTTTCTCGGTTAAGCAGTTCTGCACTTGATTATTTATTTACTCTGAACTCCAAAAGCCTCCAACATAAGATTAAGGTCAAACAATCGTTGCTCATTCTTCAGAACACAAATAACACACTATTTTTCACTAGTTACTTACTAAGCCAATTTGCTTCACAAGTGCTTCATCATGGCAGGGAACAGGGCACAAGTGACCACACGATAATGTTTTCTGGCAGGACTGACGACACGGAGGACACCGACCAAAGTGACAATAGTGTTTCTCCTGGGTAGAGTGGTGACAGGTAGGTGGTCGACTGAAGTAAAATCCAAGAATGAATCAATATGACAGCAAGAAATATGAAGTTACAGTCACTAGACAATTATGCTCAAAATACAAAGAATTGAGACGAACAAGTTATGTTTTTTTAAAAATTAGTTTACTTCTTACCTTCAGCAGTGGTTAATATTCCAGTAAAATTATACAGGAGTTCTAAATTAAATTAAAATCAAAGTTGGGTTTGTATATTCAAACAGCTATTTGAATCCTAATTCTCCTCTGTGCTAAGTAGTCTCGCTACACCCCAGCAGAAAATATTCTCCTTTTTCCTTTTGCTAGTCAAGTTTTCTAGGTAAACTGCCTCATGGAGGTACTTCAAAACGTACCAGAGATGACTTGGAGATGGGAGTGGGACTACAGAATTAGAGGTACTCGGTGGGACAGAACCTCCCCCTTGACAGCAGCAAGCTGCTCATGAAACCACAGCATCAAAGAGGTGTCTGATAGGAAGGGTTATTGCTAATCTCCATCTGCATAGTCAAGAATACAGAAAACTGAGAAGTAATACCTGTAATCATATTAAAGGAATTTTTTTTGCCTTTTAAAGTTATATTTTACTACTTTCTTTAAGGACACCTTAAACTCCACTGAAGAACTAGAAACACACAAGCCTTTTATACTGACCTGCACAGCTGTTTGCATTTAGGAGGTTTGATGGTGCGCTCTCTGCCACAGGGCACTTTAATGACAGTTTTTCCACAATTACATTTCACATCTACAGCCTCTGGACATGGATTACAACTACCTAAAAATAAATATATTAACAATATGATAATCTGAATAAGCTACTGATTATAAAAAATGGTAACTAACGCAACTCTAAATATGCACATGGTATAATTATCCTATTCTGTTTAATCTAAATAATAGATGGCTGTTAATTTTTTATTTCTGCTTACTTTCAAATCCCTCTTATGAAAGAGAATTTCAGCATTCCTAAAGAATAGTAATAATAATCTTGATTATTTTACAGTTGTTAACCAGTATTAAGTTAGAAACAATCCCTCTCTCACATTTTAAAAAGAAGTCAGCATTATTAAAGCCCAGTCATTTGGATCACACAACACTTAAATATTTGCTATTTATCTTTCAGTCTTACATACATATGAAGACGTGTCATCTTTCATCTGTATTCAAAAGATAGAAAAGAGACATTGAAAAACTGGTACAATGAAGTTTTGCAGATTTTGTACGATATTAAAGAAATGTCCATCCTCTATGAATAATTAATGCTTTTTTGAAAAGATCCTCTTTTGTAAAGTTACTTATGCTGCTAACCTGGTATCTTTAAAAAAAGAGATTTGTAAAATACCTGTTTTAATTGATAGCTCTCCCACACTATTTCTTCAAGCGCCAATGGCTAAGTTTTATTATTGAGTAATTAACAGTAAGAATATGCATCTTCTAAAAAAAGCAAATTTAGATGTGGGATTTTGGCTTACTAATCATGTTGCATTCTGAAACTTTTAAGAAAGCAATGCTTTGAAAGCATTATCGACAGCATAACTTTTTAAGCAATTCTGACTTGTTAGCAGGATCTGAGAAGCAACGCTTCAAGAAGCAGATGTCTCAATGACAAAAGGCAGCTGAAGGAAAAAGGATGGAAGTATACAGTCTTTATATTGCAAAGTAAATCCCATTATAATATATTATCAACACACATAAACAGCTACTTTTACAAAATAAACCAAAGGTCTAAAGCTATGCTGCCCAGAGGGGCTAATATGTGCACAATTTACTTAAATATTCTATTAACAAAGACAACTGCCTACATTCACAAAAAAATGAAAGGGCAGAGATCGCATATAAGCCTGAAGTTAAGCTGAGAACACACTGTTCTCAAATCAAGTGTTATAACGTACTACAGTAGGAAACAAAACATTTCTATTCCCTGGCAACACATTCTAAATTTCAGCAAGCATGACTAAATGCTTAAGAAAAAGAAAATATGTAAAAATCAAACCACAAACAGAATAGATTAAGCTACCTCTTTTCAGAAACCCCTGCTAAAGGCCAAGTGCTTATTATCAGCAACCTCCAATAATTCTGAGATCAGGCACCTTTTAAAGGACCTGTTCTGGCAAGTTATTTTCTAGGAGGCATACTATTTCCTCTAAAATTAGTGGACATTGAGATCTGGCAGCTCACTGCAAAATTAACCTGACCCAGTATTACATACTGAAGATAAAAAAATTAATCATAACTTTCAGCAGCTATTAAAATATTGGTGTATAAGGAGAAACACATGAATATAAATATTGTGAAATAAAAATAATTGCCTTTATTAGGAATATTTTCAAACATTCTGAGAAGATATTACAAACTGGACTAGATTGTAATTTGTTAAAGCACACAGAAGTTATTTTCCTTCTAAATTTATCATCCGGTATCATAGTTATTAGCTTCATTAGATGCAACTTTTGACAAGAGTTAGCACTTAAATATTGACAATTGTACTGTTTTGATAAATTACGTACACTTTAAAGTGTATATATTTGATATTTACATTCTCAAACTTCACTTTTGTTTTCTTATAGGCACTGCTTTATTTTTCATACTGCTGTTAGTTATTAGAAACCATTGTCACTTTTAGCCAGGCTGTAAGATGCAAGCAGTATCAAATATAAACAGCTAGTCAATGTAAAAATTTATCCTATAATGCAGCATTAGCTCCTTAGTTTTCCAACCAGAATGTTATTCTATGATTTAGTTATCAACCAAACTAATGCAGAAAAACAATGTTACCAGTTTTCTTCTGACAGTACAAAAAAAAATCTCCAGGATTTTGGAGGGGTACAGGAGAGAGCAAAGAAAGGAAGGGTAAGAAGAGAAGGGACACAGTTAACAGAGAAAAACCAAACCACTAGTTTGTGGTGACAGATTTAACAGAAAGTTAACTGGGACAACTACCACATTTACCTGTTCTGTCCTCCTAAGAATCACTACCTCAAAATCAAGATTGGCTGAACAAGTTGTGAATTATTTCCTGAGTTGTTGCAATTTTTAGTCCAGAATACTAAGGGAAATTACATAGGCTACTCAGCTGCTGTTTCAGCAGGGCAGCAGCTTCTGTGGGGAAAATTGCTGAGAGGGCAGCCACTTTTTCAGTCATTCCAATTTAATCCCCTACCAAGCGAATGTCAAAGCAATTGGCCAGGATAAAAGCTGCCAGGTAATTTTGGCCATTTTCAGCATCTTTTTAACCAAGGTCACTGGATGCAGAAGTAAACTTTTTTGTTATCCTTCATATAGTCAGTAACAAGTTCTTATTTTCTCCTTTACCAGTAAGATACCAATCTACATTCAAATTCCATCAACTTTTTTTTTTAATTTTAAGCCCACTCGTATCACACATTGTATTTTAGGATTTTTAAAAAACATCCAGACTCAACCAGCACAGTCATTTCTATATGTAGTTGGACTTTGTTATGCATATTCAGTGAACAGAATTATTTGGGAAAAAAAGTCAAGCTATGGATTTTAAATTAAGCAGCTGGAAAGAGGACAGAGCATTTTCAGAGGAACAATGCTCAACAAAATTACCAGGTAAAAACTCAGGTTGTCATTATATAAGTCCTTATGTAAGTCCAGCACTAAAAACCTTTCAAACACACTGCCCCCACAAAAAGCCCACATGCAACAAAGCAGAGAATTCATTACGCACCACACAGAGTCATGCAAGCATGAAGTTTGGCAAAAATAAACAATATTCCATCACTACAGGGATCCTTCTTACCTCTGTGGCAGCCTGAAGGACATTTATGATTTCTGCAGCCTAGAGTCCGCCCACAGACTTGATCACAAGGTGGACAGTTTCCAGAACAGCACTATTAAAAAAAAAAAAAAATATACTCCATATAACTGAAAACTTAGACATTTCTGGCATAGATTTGCCCTCTTCTACTATCTCTTTTTTTTCAATACTTCTTAAAAAAATTTTCATGCAATTTAGTCAAATTTTGTCAAATTCATGCCAGGTATAGAAAGGTCATCTGTAAAGTTGTTTTAAAAATTTCAAATTATAAAATAACAAGAAAACACACATTTGAAAGCATCATTTCAACACACTGAAAAGGCAGAGGGCTTCCAAAAAAGCATAAGAATATTTAAAAAGTAAAGAGTTCAAATTCTTATAATATTTTAATCCAAAATAATTTCAGAAGATTGCACGTAGGATATCCAACAGATTGCCCCATTATTCTGCAATTTCTTCCACTTTTATACTATCGTCCCTGGCACAAAAATGTTTTAAACACCTTTTACCTTTGTAGTAAAGGTCAGATAACTTTCAGATCAGTTATCTACTTTCTGTTCCTATATAAAGTAGTAATGTAGAAGAATCAGAACACATCACAACACCACCACATTGGTGGATGCCAGGTCAGGAGACAACCCCATCTTTTCTATTAACTTGAAAGCTACCCTCCTTCCAAACTGTATAAAGAAAGATGGCAATTAGGAAGAGAAACCTGGATTTTTTTAGCATAAAGTAAAGATGCCAAGATTGCATTTACTTGTTTTGCCATCTTTTCACAAAAAGTAAATTCACTCTAATAATAATAATACTTAAAAATATCTAAGAATAAAACCGTATTTTTCATGCCTCTTTGTGCTAAGAAGGCCAACCCTTGTAATGTCTTAATTCACACACAGCAGCCAACTTTCAGGCCTTCTTGAATCAATAAACTGAAAAGATAGGTCTAAGCTATCAATCATTCCTTTGACTTCAAATGAGAAGGGAAACAAAACTCAAATTCCCAATTGTCAGACCACTCCTCTTTGCAGTGATGCATATTAGAAGGTGGGGTGGAATGCTGCGTTGTCAAAAATAAGAGTATGTCCCTTACGAAGTTATGAGATATTCCCAGCTCTTCCTACAAAGTAAGAAAATAAATGGATTTAACTACTCCAGAATGCATAAAGCATCAGTATCTCAAAGCAAAACTGCCTTCTGGAACTGGAAAGTTGTCGAAGTCCCCTCCCAGTTTTTAAGGCCACTGAGTTTTTAATCGGTGACATGCTGTTCAGAGAATTCTGGTACACTGCAAACTAATTTGAATGACATTGAAGAAAACTCCTCCTTCTATACAATAACATGAGGTGGAACAACAGACTGATATGATTTATGCATAATATAAAATATTATATCTAAATTTTAAAAAGTTATCAAAACAATACATTTTAGAAGGATCATCTCTGGACACTTACCTTTCTCCTACATTGGTGCTTTTGGCAATCACGAATTTTAGTACACTTTGTTTCACACAGATATGGCTTATGACATGGCATGCGTTTAGTGTGCTTTCCACAGCGACACTGTTTTTCAACTTCCTGGGCAGCAAGATAGGGAAAAAAGCAGGGTATTTTTAATACCAAAAAAAAAAAAAAACCCAACCCCAAAAAACCAAAATAAACAGTGAAAAATAAAACGTTCTACTACTAGCGGTAAAGAAAAGTTCATGGGAGAGTAATATTACCATGTTCTATCACTACAGGAAGTACATCACATGCTCGGAACAGATTACCTATCTGTGCAATAACTACTTGGGGACCTTGTGTCGGTGTTGCAAACACTGTGCTCTAGATGGCATCTCACTATAGCCTTGGTCTCACCAAGAGGGAAGCCACTTCAAGGGAACCACTCAAGTGTGTACTGCAAGATGTCAAGCGTAAATGCAAAACAAATTCATACAAAAAAGTACCTCTCCTGCATAGTAAACTAGATTCATCCGCCGTGTATACAGATAATTTAAGAAGTAGGTGAGCAGGTTTATCTGACCGTCATCCCAGCTATCATGGGCTAACTACTTTCACCATAGACTTTGTAGCCAAAGCTGGTTCAGGAAGAGACAACTGAGAGCAGACAGAGCAACAGCTTTACAGGCCAGACCACAGAAGCTCCATAGATATTCAGAGCAGAGCAAAGTATTATTTTCTTACTAATAAAGAAATAGCATAATAAGACAAAGCAGCAAGGAAGCTAGAAGAGCTGGGGAAACAATTAAGTGTCTTTTAGGGCATAATTAATAAAAAAACCAAAAAAACCACCCAAAACCAAAACAACCCAAAACGATAAAACCCTCATCCATGCCTCAATTCAGATACTAATGCTCAACTATTAATTCAGAATTGTGTTGGGGGGGTGGAAAATAGGGAAAAAATGTGTTGCTTTTAATGAACAGAAAGTCATAGATTTTGTGATAGATATGACTTCATTTTCCTTAGGAGACTTGCACTGTTCCAGGCATATAGTGTTTAAAAACCCTAACAAAATGTGAGCCTGCTACAGTAAGACTAACCTGTCTGCATATTTCACAGGGACCTCGATGACAGCGCTGTGAACATTTATGGATGCCACATTCCAGAACTTTGTCACAACTATCGCCACAGGTGGGTACATCTTCTGTACAAGGCAATGTAAACTCTAGATGAAGAGAGAGAAGTACAGGCAAACATTTAGAAAAAAGCAAAAAAAATTTAGAAAAAAATGCAGTGTAATATGACTGCAAATGCCAATTCTCTCTCATTTTTCTAAAAGCTTCTCTAGAATTACTCAATTATTCACACGCCAATTAAACCCCTGGTACTAAATAAAGCTTTGAAAGAATTAAGCAAAAAAGTTAATTTAAGCTGTCATAGTTCACTGTTTGTAAGAACTTTTTATGGACCCTGCCCTGCAGAATTAACCTAAACTACTGACTGTCAAAGACTGGATTACTTTTTTTTAACAAAAGAAAAAGAAAAAAAAAAAAAAAGCTGCTTACTTGATTTTTCACATGGACAGGACCTTTTACCAGAACGAGGACAGTCTCCACAGGGACCAGCATGACAAACTTGTTCACATGTGTGATTACCACAAGGCAAAGGTTTCCCACACACCTGGAAAAGTCAGAGAAACCAAGTGAATGCAATGTAACGGAACTACGTACCAAGACAAAGCAACCCGAGGGGAAAAACGAGGGATGAGAGATATCTGGATGGAATTTAACTTTTTCTGAATTTTGTTAACAAATCTTATATTGGCTGAGTTTGCCAAACAAAACTGATCACCCCTGCAGTGATCCTGACTGGAAGACCACTGTATACTGAGGAGTTAGTGGTTCACATATCAGTTAACCTGAGTAGTCGGAGGCCTGTGCTGCGCTGCGCGTACAGCTTGGGCTTCAGGCCTGTGTTGTGCTACACATATCCTTTGGCCTCAGGATAAACTTATTGTAGCAGAGGAGATTGGCGGCAGCTCCCACTCGGTACCAATGATTATGCCACCTGCATGTCCTTGCCTTTATCTAAAAGTGCAAAAGAAGTTCTCATCTGAACATCCTTTCTGCTTGACAGTAGAAATGATAAACAGAGTTGCTTTCTTGTAACAAAATCCTACAACAGCCTCAATGACCAAAATGGGGTAACCTTTTCTACAAATGGGGTCTGCACTGCATGCTGCACATGGATCAGAGGCCCATTAAATGCTGCACAGCCTGGGGTTCCCAGCACCTAAAGGACCATAGTATTATTTATATTATACCCCCTTTCTCTATAGTGTTAGCTGAAATAAATTGCATTTTAATTGATACTTTACAGAGGCTGAGTGCCTTTCTTATTGGGATTGCAATGACCAAGTACCTCCTGGTGCAACCTCCTCCCGCCACTTGATTTTTTTTATTTATTTTTATTTTTTACAGTCTGTCAATCCATAGCCTTGGTCCTAAGAATGAGCTGCAAATATACTTCAAAGAATGAATCACAAAGCTTTCATTCTGTTACTGTCACTAGAAATACGCATGAAACTGTCATCTACTAAGCTGTGGTTTCATGCTTATGTTTGAAGATAGCAGCTGAAATTTCAACCTCAAGTACAAGAAAACAGAATATACAAGGTCAAATTCACTGCTAGCTTAACCCTAGCACAATTCCAGAACAGTGACATTTTAACTACTGTCAGAAACGAACTAGGCCACCATTCTCAAACACTGCTGCTTACATTTTTGATTGCACTTTCAAAACCTAAAAATAAAATTATTTTCTTAATGAACGAGTTTTTCCAATCCTTAATACACTGAGTAATCAAGTTTTATTAAGATGAGAAATAAGCTAAAAAGGACAGCTTCAACATACCTGACCACACTGCCACTGAGGACTTGCACAAAGTCTTTCTGCTGTCTGTCTTCCACAGATGCACCGTTGTTTACTGACTCGTGGACAAGGCTGACAATCTCCTGTATGTAATCACGAAGTGACATTGAGAATAGGAATTGCAAAAGAATGATGTATCTTAAACTTCAGAGGAGTTGTTTTAACCGTTAAGAAGGCAGATCTACCTGCGTGACAGGAATTCTCACAAGTATGTTGTCCACACAGCAATGTTCGTCCACAGGGCAGGCGACATGACCATTCCTTGGCACTGCACCTTCGGGGCACTGGTTTAGCTTTCTTACAGTGACATGTTGTTGTGACCATCTTTGGGCAAGGTGGACAGGGTCCTAAGTACAGGAAAAAGAATACCTCGTGAATGGCCATTCAGCAAATGCAGCCTTGACTACATCTGGTTTATTCTGAGAATTTTAAATAGTTAGCAGATTTTAAGTAAAACTCTGTAACAGCTACATAGATACAGGTCACACAACCAAGAGTCACAATGGATTTACCTGGATGACAAAGCAGCAAACATTTATGACCACAAGAAGGTTTGAATTCCCTCTCACATATCTGACCACAGGAGTGAGGTACCAGCCATGGGTCCAGTGTTGGATTCTCCACTTTTCCACAGTAACAATAATACCTACTGGGAGTTTCAGACCGTTTGTATTCAAACCTACATTTTGGACTAGAACAAGGGAAAAAGGGAGTGAAAAGAAAAAACAATTTTTTGAAGGATTTTTAAAAAAGAAAAGCAGTTTTTATCATTTCAGTTTTCCAAGATTGTTACCAGGCTACCAATTAACATTTTTACAACTACGGTAACCTGTAACCAATAACAACATAATTAAATTTATAATATACAATAAAGGTCTTGCTATATGTCACATTTTACAATACATTCATTAGAATGTCTAAGGAGTTGTCCTATCACTGCAATCTTTTTTCTCTAAGAACATATACAAAAAAATTCAGTGTAGCAAGCATACAGAACAATTTTTATGCAATACCAAAGGAAAGTATGCAACAAAGAGTTAACCTACTTAAATGGAACCAATCAAAAAAAGAGATCAAAAAAACAGGTTTTTACCAGTAGCAATTTATAAGCTATGTAAACCAAGATTTAGTGATGCTATTAAAATTTTAATTATTATGCATAGTTTTATCTGAAAGATTTTAGGTTGTATCAGTTCAGCATCTTAGATATTATTAGATGCACACCTTTATTTGTCATCCTTGGTGGTGACAGATATTAAAAAATACATTATTCCTAAAGGTAGATAGACACCAAAGGTCTGGAACTTGTTAGTGCCACAGGCCCTAAAGGCTTTCAGGTGCAAGCCATGGACGAGGGAGGCAACACAAGGAAGGAAAAACAAAGCAGCTCCCATTTCTGGCTACACTGGGAAAAGACAACAGACAAGGAGCTCCTCCTCAGAGAAGAATAGAGGCTTTGAAAGACCTATGTACTCAAATAAAATGTCAATTTGCCCCTATATAATACATTACAGGTCATAAACCATGTCTCCATAGTGACTGCACAGTTTTATCATGTGCCTTGAAATTTTTTCATTATAAACATTATGCTTAAACACAAAACTAGTTTGTAATAGAATAGGCATTATCAACTTGAAACGCTGCAAGCCAACAATTTTATACCTTATTTCCTAAGCAAACCTGCTCTCTGAGATCCCACAGTAATAGAGCTTTTGAATCCACCAGGCACTTTCAACCAAATTTGACAGAGGATTGTGTCTCAAATATATTACTACAAGTTTCCACATAAAAGTAGGTGGGCAAATAAAGCATAGAACAAACATGCACAGAGAAACCTTGACTGAACTTTCAGACACAAACCTACTGAAAAGCAAGCTTCATTATTCATAAAGCCACAATATTACCTTCTTCTCATGTAAAACTGCAAGACTGGCTTTAATGCTTGAGTTATACAGAGACTTTAAAAAAAAAAAAAATCCCTAAATCTTGCTATTTTAGAACTGTGTTTTTAAATTTATTTAATTCACGGTGCCAATCTTAAAAGCGACAAATACGTAAAGGTATTCAGAAATAAATATTAGAAGCTGAGACGCATGATAGATAAGTTACCTTCTCAGAGGTTAAAACAAATTTGATGCAGCAGGTTTTTAATATCACTGTGAAATATCCTGAATCATGTTAATGAAAACTTAAAAATAATTCAGAAAAACAATAGAAAAGTCAGTCTTCTAAACTTCTTTTTGTGTGTGTGCATGTCATTTACAAGTACCATTCCTTTCTAAAGTAACTGCAGTTCACATATGTTTCACAATAAAAGTATCTTTGTAAATGTACCATGAAGAGCTCACCATGGCCAGGGATAATCTTTCTTCCCAAAATCATCATCTGTCAAAGGAGAAGACACGAGGAAAAGGCTGTCCTTGGCCCACTTTTGGATACACACCAGGTGAAATATACAAAAGCATCCACAACAGCTCCAGACCTAAAGAGCAGATATAAGTGCCAATTGCTTTATATTAGGTTTCTTTCTGTTTCCATTGATGAATGTCTGTAATATCTAAAGAAATACAAGCTTGCTATTTTTCCATTTAAAAAATGGGTTTCCAAAGATAGATTATACCTATTGTTAGATTAATATAGGCAGTTCTACTGTTACAGATTCATACCTATAATCCTTTTTCCTGCTGCTGTGGAAGTTTTTGCCAAGGCTTTATGGAGCCCAAAATACTCGTATAATCATAGAAATGTTGATTTAAACACACTGTTGGAGGTCATGTAAAAAATATTTCCTAACTTCCTAGTATTTATTGGTGTTTGCTACAACGTAGCTTATTGAATACACCATTGCAAGCACTGGCCTTCCTGCACTTCTTTTTTTCATCTGCTACTCTCTAAAATTTAAAAATAAATATTTTACATAACGATAACAAACATATGTCAAAAAATACATATTCTGATTATAAGCTACGTATATATAAGCACTTATTTCTTCAATTGTTTGAAAAATCCAAAGATGCCCAATGTGGCATTTAGTACTCTATCATTTTAAAGCTATCAATCCCAAGAATTACCTTAGTAACATAATTAAACACAAGTTATTCAGAGAGTTATATTTGTTTTATTCTAAAAGACTACTGTAAAATACTTACAGCTTGGTTCCTTTTAACTGACGCAATGCAGATCAGACATGTCATTGCCCCTGACTGAAAAGCTTCATTCATGTACTGTCTTGTACGTTCCAGTTCACTTGCATCTCCATCTTTAATGTATAAAGATTTTTAAAGCAATCAGTAATGTTTGATCTGCTATTCTGTACGTGTTGAGACTTCTGTGAAAGTTTTTTTTTTCTGAACAGAGGCCAGTCATATATTATTACAAAACCACATTATTAGAAATACTTAAGAACAGTTTCAAAACTATACCATTGATTCTGCATAAAAAGGCAAGAAATATTGCTAGCATGCATTTAATTAAAAATTAAATATTTTTAATACAAGACATCAGAATAAAGTGCCTTCCCTCCAATTATGGAAAAATTCTAATACACAGTCAATAATACAGCAATGTTTATGCTTTCATACAGAAATAAAAGTCAATAAATGAAAAAAATTTACCAGTTTGACTGGTGTAAACGGTAAATGTTTTGGCCAAAATCTTTCCTTGTTTTACTTCAGCATCTTCATCATCATCTTCAGATGAGGAGCTAAATTGCTCTTCAACTAGCTTTTTTGCTGCAGCCTGATTAGCCTTCTTAATTTCATCAAACTTCTTCTGTGAAGATAATTCTATTAAGAGAACACATTAATGATGATTAATACCATGTTAGTTAATCATAACACGACATTCAGTTCTACATACTTTCAACTGTCCTTTTCTTTAAAGAGCTTGCTGATTTTATGTTTTTAAGGGCAGTACATTGCTGCATTTTCAATACCACACAAGAAGAGATAAATTGTATTTTCTTCTTTACTGTGCACGTAAAATTCTTTTAGGAATTATTAGCTGTCAATTACTGCTGACAAATCCAACCAAACATACTAGAACATATGCATCCATAATGCTATTTTATGAAAAGGATACTTAAAAAAAAACCCACACATGCTGAACACAAACACAACTTTCATAGCATGAGGAAAAAAAAAAAAAAAAATCAGGCAATTCTTGACAAGAGCAATTGTGATAATTTGCTGATATCCTACAGGTACCTCTCCCAGCACTTGGTGTTTTTTAAATTATGACTTTTATTGACCTCCCTCCACCCAACAAGTCTTTATTGCAATAGTGGGTTCATGCTATTTCACAGCTGGCAACATTAAAAGTGACAGGGAATTTTAACGTAAGCTTTTTTTTTTAAAGTTATTGCATGTGAAATAGAGGAAGATTCTCACATGGAGAAAAAAATTATGTAACTTTACAGAGTTCATAATAAACCGAAGTGCCTTTAAGGTAACACACCACGGAGATATAAAGGTCTTCAGCAGATCACAGGTCTTAAGTACCTCCTAATTTTCTATGTAAGACTATTGCACCCAATATATTTACTGGGCTTCCGTCAAGTTTAGTTTTAGGGCTTTCCTTAAGAAACCATGCTACCACTTAAAAGAGCTCAGTATTTGGCACTTCTCTACCTGCGAAGTATTACAAAGTATTAACTTGCACGCATAGCAACCCCCGTGCATTAGAAAGCCCGCACCTTTCCCAGACCAGGGCAATGCGGCACGCTGACTAGAACACCAAACGTTTGTCCCCCGCAGGCAGCGCTCTCCTGAGCATTTCCGATCGCACTGAAAAACGGCTGCTTCATCCTTTACTCGGGAGTTACTCTTCTGCTCGAAGTGCACTGACTGTGCACCCCGGGGAGGACACAGCCCCCGAGCC
>NW_009191303.1:0-5794 GCF_000690835.1 Fulmarus glacialis | reverse complement strand
TAAAGAAAATATATATATATATATATATAAAAACGGATTTTTCAGACAAATAATTCTCTAGGTTGACAAATGGAAATAGAGACTGTGTGCTCTGGTTTTGGTTCATCTGTTGGGACCTCCCCATCGGTTTGCTCACTTGACTATGAACTGAGCAAATGAGAAGACCAGCATCTGATGCCTGCAAAGATCCAGAAGTTGAGGGATCTGTGTAACGGTGCCAATGTCCAGCTCCATCCTGATGGATGCACAGTCAATTAATTGGAAGTTAACAGTTGCTTCACACAAGAACATGACTGTACACCTTGGCTGCTGCAGAGTCTCTCTCACCTGCCACCCTCGGAGCGCAGAGCCAGCCGGGCAGGGCTGGCAGTGGCTGGGGCTCACCCAGGACTCCAGCAGATTTGGTCAGGTTTGATCTTTCTGTAACCAACCACCAAGGCGGCTGCATCCATCAAAAGCTGGTAGCTTTATAAAAACAGTGCAGGTATTAGGTTGCCCTTCTGCCTTACTCACTTTAATGATAGATGCTTCATGACTGGGGTAAATGAGAGGAGACCTGTGGGCTCCCGTGGCATTTCAGTAAAGCTTTTCAGTGTCCCCAGTACTTTCTACCTTTGCATTTCTTAACTATGAGGCTTGAAGTGTAGCCGATAGCAGGTGCCTCCCAGAATCTTGGGATACTTGCCACAGTCGACAGGTTTAAAAAGTAAAATACAAGCCTTCACTTTTCTCAGATACATTTTGCAAGTTTTTTGACAAATACTCCTCTACCTTGACATGCACTATTAATTTTTAGCTTTTTCTAGCTAAAACACTGCCCTGTAAAATGCAACCATTAACAATGACTTTGTTTCATTCCATGGAAATCTGTCATGCTGTTACTGTGTCACGTGTAACTTGCCTGTGTACCATCTGCCTTGCCATGCACGGAGGACTCTAGGCAGCAATTGGTCATGACTGGGCTGTGAAATGTATTGCTCCCTGGCTGTGTATTCCAAGCTAAATGATCCCAAATGATTCTTCCCTCACCTTCAACTAACGAAAAAGCTATTCTTTTTCTTCGTAGATCTGTAATACATCACTACTATGCTACCCTTGGGTAGGTCTACTACAAAGCATTTAGATCTAGCCACAAAGCCACCTGAAAGGTTTCCATTTGTGCAGCATGCCTTCGGAGGCAGTAGCCTGCATGGTAAAGGAACACGCCATGCAGTTTGTGCAGGCTCCCCACTGCTTTCTGGATGAATATTATTACATTGCTTGTCGAAAAGCACTGGCAGCATGAATAAGCTGATCCATCAACAGGGCTGTGTAAAATTTATGCTCACAGGATTCTAGGACAGAATTGTTCTATTTCATCGAAACTTGGTGGGTTTTAGAAAAAAACTCCTTCTCTCTGAATGACTAATGATTTGAAAAGGATGCTCCAAAAAGCTATGGAAATGTTCTCATTTTCCAAGGGCTCTCTTTGTGAAGGTCTATTTATTCTTTACCACACCCTTCTAAGCCTTCTAAGGCTTTTAACCCCTGGATGTTCTTACCCCTTGGGTACTTCTCCCTTCACACCTGATATGCAGCCTGGCCATTTTCTGCTCAGATGAAGGAAAAACAGGGCATATAGTTTTTGGCAAGATGAACTTGCCCCTAGAATCTGCTGTTACTGGGACTACACCCAAATCTGAGTGCCCGCTATGTGTCTTCCTGGCCTGGCTTTTTGATCCCTCTTGACTGTCATAAAGGACTGTCCTTGTCCCTGCTCTGCCAGGTTACAAAGGGCTCCCTGTAGCGCAGAAGCTAACTGCTCTTAGTCTATGGGCATGCAAATGTACAGAAGAGATACCTCACTCCTGTCTGATAACAGGAATTAGAATACACATTTTTACTGAAGTGTAGAAATAGGGTTAGGTAACACTTTTCATTAGGCCAGCTGATGTGACAGGATCCTTGTCATGTTATACATATGGGCTATACTCTTGCATTCAAAAGCTGTGACAGCAGCAGACAAATCCAGTGGCTTACTTGATAATCAACCAAGCCTTCAGCTCCCAGAAATCAGTATTGTTCCATCTGCTCCAGTTAACTATGCTTGTTTACATCCATTGTGTGAAAATATTTTGAATTTGTTCATTTATTGGTTACCAGCTTAACAAAACATGCTGGCACCTGCCATCATCTCCTGAGTCAACAGAAGTCCCAGGGCTATTTCCCGTCCATCCAATCTGGCATTTAATACAACGGTAAGTAGATTTGCAGCTCTTTAAGAACTCATGTATGGGTAATGAACCTTCAAAGCCGCGCACGGCTGCCAAGTTGTGGTTCACAAGGAATTCAGGGGCATTACACCCAGGGCTGGCTTCACATGCCTTTCAGGCATAATTGGAGCAGAACGTTAAATCCTTTCCTGAATAAGCAAGAGAGACGGCTCTAGCACGGGCATCCTCTGACTCCGCAGCAATTACTTCTGTACAGCTTTCAGCACTCCATCCTTTTCTAACAGCATATCCACATTACTCCATGGGCTTCAACAAAGAATTAAGGTGGTTTTAGCTAGCTGTGGAGACACTTGGCTTCTGAATTCTTCTCAGCAGTTCCTCATGCAACCAAAGAGGATCTCTTTACATCAGCAATGCTTAGTGAAGAAGCCGTTCTGTAATGTCAGTAGCTTTTGTCAGAGGCTACAAGGAAACACGAAAGACTCGGAGCAGGAGTGTTTGATGGACCTTACTCAAGGTGGAAGTACTGCAGCTGAAGACTCAGTTGCCCTGGTAAATGAATACAGCGAAAGAACTTCCTAGCATCTGTTTCTCATTGTCTCCCTCCACTCACCTTGGCAATTGATAAAACATTTAATTTCAGGAGCACTTAATGATCCATGAGGTTAAAAAGGAAAAAGTTGATATTAGTATAAAGTTATTTGTCCAGAACCATGAAACAGTAATTCGGTGTGTGCTAGATTACATCATTACATCAGATTCTAGCTCAAAAGAGGCTCGTTTGTACTGCACATCCAGAAAAGTGTACTTGGATTTTATATGTGTCTGAGAGCTGGCTCTGTGCTACAGAACTGGACTGGTAGCCATTTGCTCTATTTTTAGCTAAAAGTTTCACAAGTGTCAGTTATTATAGGTCAACAGCACTATAACTACATACTTGAAATTAGTACAGGTGTTATGGGTGCAAACTGTTCTGTACACGTGGGTAAACTCGAGACAAACATAGGGGTATTTCTATGTAGTATATTAGTGTGGGGAATTGGAAGTGTAAATATAAGTGGCCTGGTGAAACTGCTGTTCCCCAAAATTGAGATCCCCAGAACTCCCAGATGCCCGTGGTAACAAAGAGAAATCTGCATCCATGTAGTTTCTAATTTCTTGGGCTTTGTAAGAAACTCGATCAGGCTATTCCATGATTATCCTGGTAGGCAATTTGGTGAGAAGTATCAGGCACCAGAGCAGAGAGATGAGGGCTCTCCCTGGCGCTGACAGTCCCTCTGCTCTGTGGATTGGCCTTGAACTACTAGACATCCTCAAGGTATTTTAATGTACATGCGACTCCAAATTGTTTATATATTGCTCTTCACTACACATTTATGAGCACTGGAAGTAATTACACCTTTCCTCTTTCTAGAGATGAGGAAACTGGAAGTAAAATGTGCCTCATCCAAAGCCATCACTCAAGATCGAGGTCAGGATTAGAAGTCTTTAAGGAAAAAAAAAACAGCTCTTCAGAGAAAAAAAGAACTAAAAGGGAGGCTTCCTGCCTCCAGATGTATTGTCCATTATGTTGCTCAAACTCCTTTAAAAAAATTATTGGTATCAGTGATCCCTACACTAATGAATTCTGCCTTTATCTATGTAAACGGAGTATTTCCTTTCACTGGTAAATAACATTTTTTCATTAAATGTCTGTCATATAATAAGAGATAGTACAAAGTGAAAAAAAATTACTTTATTACTTTTGTAGCTTTGTATGTAAGGCTGCTCAGGACTCAGGGGAGGATAAAATGACAAGACTGAAAATTCGAAATCTCTTTTATGGGCAAATCACTTTTCTCTGTCTAATAATTTTCACTACCAATCTACACTATTCATGTTATTTCAAAAGTGCCTGAAATTATAATAATCCAAACAAGTGTCTTTCGTATGTATGATGACACGACAATCTTTTCATATGACTTACCTGGTTTTGTTTCTCTTAACACCGTGCAAACGGGCACCCTTTGTAGCATCTAGCAACATATGCTCAAGCTCTTCAGGGTCCTTGTTTGTCAATGGTGAATTTTTTTTAGCTACCTATTCATGTAGCTTAATTAGCTAGCTGTCTCTGAAAGTTTTCAACCTTCTTTAACCTCGTCTAATCTCGGTGACAAAATTTACAGAAATAATGAAGTCCTCTCACTCTCCGTTTCCTTTCTTAGAATGTTAATAATTTAACAATATTGCTACCTTGCCTGCTACTCAGCTACTGAAATTGTAACTAAAGTCTCTCCCAAAGCGGAGGAGTCTTGTCGCTCATTTATGTGGTGTTCCATACCCTCCTCACAAATTATAGGGAAGATACCAGATGTTTCTAGATGAGCATTTTGCTCTTGACCGGGTCAGTCATCAGACACATCAATCAATGCACCCGTAGCTTTGCCTGTGCTGCAACAACAGCAGGTTAATTTGTAATTGTTGTTCCATGCCATACAAAGCAGAATGTATCTTTGATTACCCGTGAAGTTACATTAACACACAGCTTTATTTTCAGCTCCGCTTGCATTAACAACACTAAAGGCCCATTTGCTTTCTGCAGTCCAGTGGCAAAGAGAAAGCCACCTGCCTCGGGTTGGGGATGCCGCAGCTGGTCTCACAAAGCTTGGAAAAGAAGAGAAAATCCACTCATAACTCAATGCCTTCAGGTAGTTTTAGGGGACCGATAGGACCCACCGACCTAAATTCGGCTCCAGCATCAAGGCCTAAGAGAAAAACCCCAGCGAAGATTCCACATGGAAGAGCCCTGCAGTACAGTCTTGGATTTTTCAAGGAGAAAGAGCCACTCTGTCAGATATATTTTTAACTGACTGTTAACCGTAAAACCTCAAGTATTTACCCATTGCTTAAGTTTTTCTCCTGACACAACAACAGCACAGAAAATAAGGAGGGAAGAAGCTCCCTATGTCTCTGCAACTATCTCCATCATGACAGAATTTTCTCTCGGCACGCCCAGGATGGGATTGATGCAGTGTAAGAGAAATTTTGGAGCCTTATTGTAACGGCAATGGCTCAGGAAAGCAGGGTTGCTCTTTCAGCTACTACTTGGCACCAACAAAAAAGTAACTTCTATCCTTTAAAATTTCCAGATTCAAATTATCTCCAATTTTTGTGGTGAAAGGGAGAGAAAAGCACACCCAAATAAATATCCAAGATGTTCAAGAAAAGCAAAAACTTCCTATCTCAGAAAGACTTGAACTAACTCTCTAACTACTTGCATGGCTTATTAATGTGTGTTATTAGTGTGTATTAAAAAATGTGTGACCAAAGTTTTATTGTTGGGTTTGTTTTTTTTTTTTTAAGTTAGAATAACGGGGATGGTGGGGTTTTTTCCAGGAACGGTCAAAGTTATCAGAGTTGAACCCAAAAATGGGCTAAATTTCACCCTTACCCTGAAGTACCGCGCAAAGAGCGCACCTGCTCTTGCCCACACTGAGCAGCAGCAATTTGTTTGAATAGCCTTCCCAGAAGCTGCTTTGACGTCCTGTTCCACCACGCACGTCTCAAGCCAGCGGGACGGGACGGACGGACGGGGCGGCGGG
>NW_009191302.1:8919-9337 GCF_000690835.1 Fulmarus glacialis | reverse complement strand
AATATTATATTATTAAAATATACATTTTACAACAGAAATGCAATAAAGCATATAGTTTGATATACCTTCTTTCAGTACAGATTGAATCCAGTAAAACCTGCAACACCCCAAGACCCTTAGTATAATAATATGCCAATGAGAAACAGCTGGCTCACACTGAAGAGAGCAACAACGGAGATAAAGTCAACCACAAAAGATGCACGGAATTAATTAACACAGACCACCGCTTCCCTCCCTACTACACTGGCAGTTAAGGTTTTCCACAGCCATTTCGGTCTGCCTCCCAATTCCAGACACACCGCTCGCCAGAAAGCTGCAATCATTCACCATGGACGACATCAACCCATGCACAAGGTCTTCATCTTCAGGCTAAATTGCAGCAATGTTACCTTTGTCTAGGTAAAAATTTCAGTACATT
>NW_009191302.1:652-8903 GCF_000690835.1 Fulmarus glacialis | reverse complement strand
GAAAGACTGGAGTTCTAAGGAAAATGTTCTGAAGTTACCTGAATCCATCATCCGCTGGCCTATTTCAAATACCAATCTACAAGTGCCACAATGGAACAGGCTGGTACTTCCTCAAAAACTTTTACAGGAATTCCTGCAAGTGATGTTTCATGCTCTTAATTTAACCCCCTTCCTCCATTTTAAGGTATTTGCAATAACAGCCGAAGGCTTTGGGATCTGATGAAATGAGGAAATGCACAGGATGCAAAACTCCTCTCTATCACTGATCTCTTAAGACAGCCCAAACAAAAAACCTCACCTATTAATGGTTTTTGCCTAGCTAAAACAAGTATTTTAATTGTCCCTCTAAATGCACTGAGCTGACACAAATAAAAGGAAGCAACCTGTACAATGAGGCCATTATAAAAGACACTCTTGAAATTTATCTATTAATAACTTATGAGTGATGAGTAGCCTAGAAAGCAATAAAGTAAAATAACCAAGTTAAAAGACAGTAAAAGAATATGTTCAATAAAGCAAAATTTTTACAACAGTCAGAAGTAGAGTTTTCATCACTTCATATTAAGTCTAGGTAATACAAAGTTACTCAAAATGAGATATAACCAGAGAGATGAGTACAACAGAGGAAAACAAAATACAGTTACACTAATTCACTTTGACTTATCTCATACAATCTCAAAACAAACTTTTAAAAGCTTATTAATTTCAGTTACAGACTAGTTAAAATGCTTAATAATGCAGGTTCAAGGTTGATTATTATTCACAATTATTTTTCATGTTATTACAGGCCTTTTCAAAATTTTAAATAAGTGCTGTATGTAAAAATCCAAATATGACAAACTAGGTCCTTGCTCTTGACAATGCTTACATGCATTAGTCTACAGAAATTGTTCCATTCATGACAACTAAACCAAATGAAAAATTTAGCAGGGAATAAGCACATTACTTATTAGGATTACTTATTATTACTAGTTACTCATTAGTAAAAAACTGTTTAATTGCAATTACTAGTAACTGTTTCATCTAGGCCAACCACTCTGAGAACTCAGATTCCACACACTGCCAGCTATTTCAAATTCAACCCAAACTTGTCTTCAAATATGAAAGGGCAGGAGTCTCAAAAGCATCCCAATGACTTTGAAGCACTAAGTCTATCTCCATCAAACTACAAATCCTGATGAAGCTCATTTAACCTGAGGAAGTTCAATACGAGAAGGTGAGGCTGGTTAAAAAAAGTTTGCCATTTTTGAGTCAGTGTTGCCGATTTTCACTCTGAATCATGGGTACAAACTCACCAGCACAAACAAACATACACCTTCTTCCAGTGAAGTATGCAAAAAATCAAAAGACCAGCTGGTTACGAAATTAAAAAGCTGAAAACACCTTCAGCTTTCACAGAGTACTCTTACATTTATTAAAGGAATAGCAGCATCTACATAAGAGTGTGTTAAATCAATTTTGAAAGTACTACTTAAAAAAAAAAAAAACTATCTGCCTTAGTAGCACCAAAGTGTTGTGCTGAAAACACTGGGTACAAGCCAAACAGAGGGAAACTTTGAGAGTGTTGCAGTAGTAAAAGATCACCTTTTACATACAGATCCAAAGGCAAGTTCCAAATTTAAATGCAAGAATATCACATTCAGACTAATTCCATTCCACTGTACATTTAAGACACTCTAAAGCCAGCTCTGAATAGCTGAATACCTGCAAACTGTGATTTCACGCTACATATGTCTACCAGTAGCACAGTATATTACAGGCCATCTGAACACAAGGTTAAGACATTTAACAATTTTGTCTACAGTGAGCTCAGAACAAAGCAAGCAAGCATATTTTTTAACGCTCGTAACCAACTGTGGAGTCTAACAAGGACTGTACATAACTGATTTTTCAGTTCATTTAAAGTATCAAATAATGAGAACACTATCAGATGAATATTTGGTTTGACCTTTTTTAAAAATGTAAAAAGATATAATGAAACCAAAGCACACAAAGCAAGTCACTGATTATCAAATTTGATTTTCTAGAACTAGTTTAGCAAATTCAATGCAGAATAAAAAAAAATTGCAATGGTTCATCTACATTAATACTTTAGGAAGGAAGAATTGTTGCCATTAAGATCTCACCTCACTGTTACTTTAATACCGTGGGACTTCACAGTACAGACCATGTTCAGTTCATTGCACAAGCCACTATGCAGGCCAAAATTCCTGCTACTGCAAGGACTAGATGTGTCCTCCAGAATCTAGCCTACTTATCAACCATGTTAGTACTACACAAGGATTCACAGCGATTAGGACTAGTTTCAGAGCTCTTCAGTAAGCACAAGTTTAGTGAAAGTTCTTTAGGAAGAGTAAGGCTTTGTCTGTCTCATGTAAGTGAACCAATACTCATTTACAGAACACATGCCAGCTCCTGTTTACCACGGTGGGAGGAGAAAATTAAGCTCCCACCAAATGGCAAGGTTTTCAGGTCAATACCTCCCCACCCTCCCCCCATTTTTTTATACTACTTAAGTTAAGAAAATGAAATCCCACTCTGCTATATTTAATAAAAATCTCCCCTGACACAGAGAGAAATCCCATAAAATAAAAGCTTATCTGCAATGACAGGTTTTGTAGCACAGTGCCAGCACGCTAACACTTCACTTGAAGCACACATTTCACTGTAACTTCTCACACAATTCACTTCCAGCAGTCTTCCTCCTTGGAAACAAGCCGTGAGCCCAAGGAATTGTCCTCACATCAGGTACTGGGCCATGTCTGGGCGCTGACCATCTTCCTTACCTTTCTTCTTATTTGTGCAATGACACAAATACCCGTTTACTGCACAGCTGTTGTTCTGCACCGACACTGGTGTTTCTCAAAGCGTAAATTACGATGCATATGGAGAATAGTAACACTCCACCTACAGAGTAATCCCAATACTACCAGGAAGTCATCAGGCTCCTGGCACTTTGCAGGATTGGTGCCTGACCTATACACAGCAAGACGGAAATACTCCAGAAGTCCTGTGTATGTGCAACAACATGCCTGGAAATCCTGAACTTACCATGAGTATGCAAAAAACTGGTTTACAACATACTGTACTGCAGCCTTCCCCCAAGAAAGGAACAAATGGACCTCCCTAAGAAATCCTGCTCCTCCACACAAAAATCAGGACACCAGCACAAATTAGCAAGACAATATAAATAAATTACAGCACCTACAGTGAACTTGATTTAAGGAAGAAAAAAAAAAAGGTTAATAAAAAAAAATAACCAGAGCCTGAAGTCCTGAATAAGCAGGAACATTTCTGAAGCAAGAACAACCTTTAAACACTGCTACCTAACTTTGCAGCAGTAGTGCACATGCAGGCACTGAGTCTACTAGCTATAGAAATAACTTGCCAGATGAATTATTAGTACAGCCTAAGTTTCCATTTGTTATTATAAGCTTCCCTAAAGAGTTAACCAATATATTTAACAACATCTTTTGAAGTGCAGTTTTAAGAGGACTGCTCACTCTTACAAAAAGCCTGACATGCAACTGTTTTAGCTCTTAACAGAAGAACACTTAATTAAGTCACTAGTCTGAACAAGTTCAAACACATTTTCTTGGACATGGGATGTAAATGTGGTGGGTACCAGAGCACCCATGGAGAGCATACACATCAAAACAATTACATATTAAACTAATGAATTTATCACCTATCTGTCAGTATAGAGAGACTGTTCCTGGGAGTGTTGACTCTCAACAATGAAAACACATTTGCAAAGCTTGATAATTGCTGTCTAGTCTACATTTTCAGTTTATAGCAATAACAACACCATCTTACACTGGATTTTAAAGCCAAAATACTTTTAGCTCTATGAAGTTACTACAGACACTGCTCTTTAGAGGTGGCTGCAAATTCTTTTCCCCCTTGGGGGAGTGGGGAGGTAGAGAAGCTATCTTTTCTCAACCTGTTCCACATGAAAAGTCAATAAATCAGACTGAATTTAGGAGATTCTGCCTATCATGCCAGCAGAACAAAAACAAAATTGATAGCTATAACATTTGGATGTAATGGTTAGCTAGAATTAAAAGCATTCTCCAAATAAGAGAACAGTCAACAGAGGAACAGAGACAGCTTTGCTATTGTTCCCTTTGTGCCAGAATCATAATAGGAAAGATTTGCCTTGTTCATTCAGGTATTTTAAGCTTTTTTTTTTATACTTTGTTAAACAAACAAAACAATGCAGTGCTCCTTAAAGTTTTAAGGATTGGCTTTCTCTGTTTTTAACTGATCCAAGAGATTTCCAGTCAAAACTTCCCCCCTGCCTTATTTTACTGATTTCACTCCTTCTGCCTGGAGCTTACCCCCAGCTTTTAACTTGGGCAGTCTCTTCACCCTCTCCCTCCTAGCACAATGGAGCCATATGCCCCACATTACTGCACCCGAACACATCAAAACCTGATTGACATACCCCTGTAACACTTCTGCGATGCAGAGGGCTGCTACTGCTCTGCAGTTTCAGTATGAGAACAGAGGGACAGAGAAGCAGCTTGTCCCAGGCCACACAGGAAGCTTTTGGCAACACAGTGAGCTGAACCTGTTTCCCAAGTCCCAGAGCAGCAACCTCACCATTGAACCACCTTTCTTCTACATAAAATACCTGAAACTATTCAGATTTTCAAGGCAAAGGCATATGTTCAAACCTGAAAACTGTTTAAACTGTTGAATGCCACAAATGTCTACCAGACCTGCAACTCCCTACTCGTGCAGATAACATCTGTTAAAAGTAAGTGGCTCATATAGTTCTGCACCAGAAAGCTTAATAAGTTCCTTCTCCAAGATTAAAGAAACACCTACACATTCTAGATGCTTCTGCAAGTCCCTGGAGGGAGAAAATGCTGCTTAGTGCTGAGACAATGAACCAAGCTTCCTTCCTCAACAGCAACAAAACCCTGTTGCTTTACCTAGCACTAACAGGAAAGTGTTATTTATAAAATTGAGCCATATACAATTACATATCTAAGTGTTTCTGAAAATTAGGCTACAGCATGTATCAAGATGACCTTAGACTTACAAATTTTCAAAGTCCTAATCTGAGAGATAAGTGTAAGAGTAGAAAAAATTTTGAAACTGCTCAGCCATATCTCCCATTCCAATTCATTTCAGCCATTCAGTGCATTAAAGTGTAACTTCAAAACCTGACTTGAACCATTCTTGTTACTCTGACCTCTTCAGCAGGCAATTTTTTTAAAGCAGCTACATTTTTCTATATATCAGATAAGCTCACTAGAATTTTGATATTTGTGTTTCTTATATAACTGTATAAAGCATTGAGAGCAATGCTTCCAGCCATGCCTTGTTGCATTTAGGCTCAAAAACAGAAGAATACGTGTACTGACTGTTACATTTCTTGTATCATTTGTTTCCTGGCGACATCTACAGCACTTGCTCCACTTTGTAAAAATGTTTTATGCTAAAGCCAGTTACCTAAATTCTCATATTTTGGCACTGAAGTAAGTTACTATCCTGTATTTTCATGCAATTATACAACTGCACAAAGGTTTATTTGGCTCCAAACCCCATTAAGTATTTTCTAAGAATGTTTCTATTGTTCATAATTACCAGGGTGAAAAAAACCCAACCATCTTGCAAGAAAGATACATGCTTTTGTATCACAAGCTATTGTTTAGACAAACACTGATGTACAGCTGGATACAAGAAAGTACACACCACAGCATGCAAGGAAAACTTCTCACTTATAACATGCACTCACTTCCCAACGCTGCTGGTTTACTGCATTTTGAAGAAAATACATTTACTATGATAGCTGTCAGCTTAAATAACCAGGAACATTTAGTAATGAAGACATTGATGGAATTCTAAATCTACTAAAATAGATTAAGAATTTTGCAGGCCTAGCAGTTTGGGCTATGTCCAACACTACACTGGAGACCATATTACAAGTAGAGATCTGTTCACATTTCAGTAATGTCCTCAAGTTCTTTTTAATCTGCTACAGTCTGTTACAATAAAAACTGACTTTTGCACTTTCTTCTCCACTAACACTCTGCCATACAGTCAGCCTTTATTAATCCTGCTGATATAGCTTTCTTGTCTTCTGAAATAAGCCACAGCTACCTGGAAAAACCAAGGCTTCTTCCTGCATTCAGGTCTTCTCCTCATATACCTGCCTTCCTTATTCCCCATGCGTGTGTATGTCTTCTCTCTGTCACCCAGTTACTACTCCTGAGGAAGAATAAGTACAGGGGGAAAGGAGGAGGAGGAAAAGCATTAAGATGCTTCCTACTTTATTCATACACTGCTTCTTCTTTTGTCTATTCTCTAATTTATATGAGAGCATCTGCTCCTCTGAAACATTTAAACACTGCAACATACCTGTCAGTGACCTACTGTGCATCTTTTTCTTTATTTCCACCCTTGAAATGCATAATTATACAACGGAACATAGAGCCAACTGTAGTTATAAAACACAGAAATAGCTTAAGAAAATAAATGCATCCTTACAATTTACTAACTCAAAATTATATTTTCCACACTAACAAAATAAAATCACAATGTTTAGTAACTGCAAAAAGAACACAAGACAGTCACACAAAGTTTTACTTCTGATGCAAAGCTGTCTCCAGCAGTCTAATATTCAGTGATTTCTAGGATACACAAAAATCCCATGTATTATCTCTTGAATCATCACTTTCTGCAGCATCAGTGCTTATTTATCCCTGAATTAAAAGGCTCTCCTCCAAATACCAACCAGGCTAAGAATCTTTCTCCACCATGAGAGATTTCAGCCCACTTTTAATACTTAGTCATGTGACAAACAGGAAAACAGCACTTCTACACTTCTCGGCTTTACATACCTGACAGTTTTATGTATTGTTACTTGTGTGACTCTCTCACGTAAAAATAACAACCAGAAGTAGGAGACAAGACTGCAGGGACCTAAAAGGCAAGTCTACTGTACCAAACCCACTGTTAAGGCTTACTAGAATGCTGTGAGTGTCCAGTGAATTTATCTAACATGGAGCCTCATGAGAACAGGTGATAAAACTTAAAGAAGTCTTCTTATACGTAATTGGATGTACAGACCTTCTCAAGGACTACTGAATTGCTTTAAAGCTGCACCTGTAACTCAGTTGTGAAATAAACTGACACAACACTTCATCATGCTTCATAACTACTTTCAAATCAAAAGTATTAAAAACCACCATCCTTAAAATTGCAGTAAATTCATTAAAACAGAGTAACTCATCATAGAGCAACCAGCCAAAGTTGCCATGCACAGCTCTATCTCACTGTGTTTGTGCTGCATCATAATGAACACAGCCCAAATATAAAAAGGAAGTGGACAAATCAAAGAAAAAAAAAAACCAAACCCTGCTGGATTCAACAGTTATTCCTGGCACCTCACAGGCCCAAACTGTATGATCAAATATGGCTCTGTCTTCCAGTGTCATGTATGGGATCGGGGAATGGGAAGAGAAGAGAAAATGTATCTTTACAGACATTATGGCCTCTTTTAGTAAAGTAAGCAATTTGTCAGAAGGCAACAAAAAAGCTGATGCCATTCAGCTTACTATATGCAGGGATGAGTAGTAGTCTCTTTAAAAGTATATGTTTTTGAAAGAAGGTGAAGCATGGAGAGATCTAGCTCATAAGAATCTTAAAAAAAAAAAAAAGTAATTCTCCCTCTCAGCTTTACTCAGATAAGCAACACTATTTTGCTCATGCCTAATTCATAATGCTCAGCCTAACAAATTAATCACTGTTTCCCCACTTGAAGATAAACCGTTCTTTTTGCTTGTTTATAAACTAACATAGTACATTGATTAGTGAAAATTAGACTTTTTTTTAAAAAAGGCCTCAAAACAGGAGCCTGTTCCCCAAAGAGAAATTGCTGTCCTCTTGATGTTACTTTGCAAACATCTTATGCAATAATATAATGCCTTTCATGAAGGTTATGCATTGGTTACACCTAAGGGAACTGCACATACAGTAAATACATACAGTATTTAAGTTTATGTTAAGTTAGTAGCATGTCAAAGGCACATCTAGAACTGTACATGTGCTAAAAACTGCAAGTATGACAATATTAGTTACAGTGTAACATTCATTTATAGTCAAGTTATCCATTTAAAGACACTTTGCTTCAGTAAATAACCAGCCCAGGTTACAACTCGGAGGCGCAGGCTTGCATTGCTAGCACAGGCAACAGTTTTCCGAAATAGCCCTTTTCAGAACTAGCGCCTTCAAAAGC
>NW_009191302.1:0-621 GCF_000690835.1 Fulmarus glacialis | reverse complement strand
ACGGCCCCATAAAAAAAAAAAAACCCGTTTAGCCGCTAAATGTTAGCTGTCCCAATCACACTCAGCTTTCCTCGAAGATGCAGCTTGAGATTTCAATACCAAACTCGAGCACAACCGAGAGAGGCCCGGCTTGGAGGCCGAGCAGGCGGGGTGCTCCGGGAGCCCACACCCTCCCAGGCACCATCACTGCAGGGCTCTGCCCAGATAAGATCGCTCCTTCCCATCATGCTCAAAGACCGAGAGTGCTAATGCTGTCTCAGGATGGAAAAAAAAAAAAAAAAAAAAAAAAATTACGGGTAATGAGATCATCCTCTTACCTCTGGGGATGTGACAGAGCCTTGCCTGCTTTACCGGGGCGATTATGCCACGGCCTCCTATACACTGCCCCTGAGGTGAAACATGGGGAGAGCCCCCACGCCAAGGCGGCGGCTTCGAGGGAAAAGGAAGAAAGAGGAGAGGGAGGAGGGAAGGGAAGGGCACGAAGCGGTTACGATCGGGGAGCTACACAAAGGCAGAGGCGTCGAGGGAACAGGACAGCGCCCTGCCCGGTCAAACACCGGGCAAGCACGGAAGGAAGAGCATCCACCAGGCGCCTTCCCCACAGAGCCGGGCCGGGCGGCC
>NW_009191301.1:4054-5374 GCF_000690835.1 Fulmarus glacialis | reverse complement strand
CCTGCCCGGCCCCGGTACAGGCAGCTGAACAATAACGCGAGGCGTCGGGAACACGCTCAGCGTTGGGAATCCCAGTCCTTGCCTTAAAAGGAGATTTCGGGGGACGCTTTTATTGGAAAATTGTTTTCTGATTATTCAGCTTATTGAGAGTTTTATTTCATGATTTGCAACATGACGCGAGGGGGGCTTCAGCTGCGCATGAACAGCGACGGCCAAGGATATTTCCGTGGATTTCCAGGCCAGAAGAGCCCATTAAATGATCCCGTTTGACCTCCCGTTTTCACAGGCCGGAGAATTTCACCCAATTCCTCTTGCATTGAGCCCAATAACTTGTGTTTTTGATTCAAGCAGGCGGTCCAGGACGACGTCCTGTCTCGACTCGATGACTTCAAGAGACAAAGAATCTACCACCAACTTCCCTCGCTTGTTTGTCCTGGTGGCAAAAAACCCCCCGCACCCGTGAGAGCAACACCCTGCTGCCGACTTACTTCTGATGAGAATGCATCCCACTTGCTTTGAACCTCTTTCGGATGACGGGGGATGCCCTCGTCGCCCCTCAGCCAGCTCCTCCCACACAGGTGTGCTTTCTGAGCCGCACGGATTAATACAGATAGATAGCGGGATCCCTCCCAGTCTGCTGTTAGCAAGCAGCTCAAGAGTTAATAAACTTCGAACAGATGTGACCAACATGTCAAGACACGAGAAGTACGTGGTATGGATGTTTATAAGTACATCGACAGAAGGCATTCATAAAAGGTTATAAACCGTGGTAATAAGCAACCCATCAACTTGTTTGGACTCTAACACTTGATTAACCATTTATTAAAGGGTGCAGTAATCATTTATAAGCCATAAGTGGGACCGAACGTAAAGTACGACTCTTTTTATGTTAATAGATGCCTCAAGAATTTCCTCTCCCTCCGTGCCGTGTTTTGGGTGGTTAAAGGCTAACCCTGGCCGCCGGGCGCCCCGGCTCCTCCTTTGTGGCATGCATGGGCTGGGTCCACACCGGGAGCCTCGTGGAGGGGGCGCGGGTGCCCCCGCCCCAGGCTCGGCAGTGCCCTGGGTTTTGCTCGTGGGGAGCCCTGGGTTTATTTTGGCTGGGCTCTGGGTGACCTCCGCCAGCGCCCGAGCATTCCTCCGGAGACCCCAGGAGGGACCTCCCCGGTGGGTTCGGGGCTGCCCTGGCAGCGGAGAGGGACAGGCAGAGAGGCGTTTGCTGCCCGGCCGTTCCCTCGGGGAAGGCTGCCTACGCAGAGCCCGGCGGCAGTGGTGGGCAGCGGGCAGAGCGGGAGGCCTGGCAGCTCCCCGGGGAAAGGA
>NW_009191301.1:2427-3971 GCF_000690835.1 Fulmarus glacialis | reverse complement strand
TCTCCCAGGCTTTCCTGGCACAGCCCAGCACCGGCCCCGCTGCCCACGGGTTCCCATCGGACCCCAAGGCTGCACAGGGACAGTGAGCACCAAGTGCTGAGCTGAGCAGGGGGGATCAGGGATTTCAGAGGGGTTAAAACTGCCTGCCCTGAGTCCCTGGGGCCCTGGGGTGCCTGGGGGAAGGAGCAGAGCACAGGGAGATCTGGGAACCCGCTCCCTGCATCCCCCTGCATCCCCCTGCATGGGAGTCAATCCAAGCCCCAGGCTGCTGACGCACCAGGATGGGACCGAAACACCTCCGACGGGAAGGCAGCTTCATCCTTGTGTCAACAGGACCCTCCTTTTTTGTTTGCCATCACACTCCTCCTACCCCAGACAGACTGTGTTTTCCTTCCTGGTATCTTAATGAGACCTAAACCCATAATTGCTTCCATTACACAACCAGCAGTGACAGTTTATTAGCAATGCTTCCTGACCTAATTTACACCGATATCCTCGTGCGTTTCCCTTCACTGTGGGCAAACAGACCTTTAAGATTTTGGAGAGGAAGGAGAGCCCCTGCCTTCCCCCTGCCTCAGTTTCCCCTGGCTGCACCGAGCTGGGGCCCAGCGGCACTGCTGGACTCGGGGGCTGCAGGTTTGGGGGTCGCACGGGGCACGGCGGCAGCGGATGCTCTGCCCTTCAAAGGAAAGCTCGGGAGCTGCCTGGCGGGGGGCTCTTCAGCACGCGTGTGGCGCTGGGTCATTTGGCTGCAGCCAGCTTTTAATTGCAGGGAGCATGCAGAAAAGGAAGAGGAAGGCTGAGAAATTGCTCCAGAGTGAAGACTGCAAAGGTTACACCTCGGCCCGGGCAGGGACCGCAGGGGCCTTCTGGTGGGAGGGTGGCTGAACCAGGCTGCAGGTGGGAAGGGAGGTGGTGGGATCGTACTCTGCTCCCACCCTCAGTCTCCCACGATCGGATCTGGGGCCGGCAGCATTGCATCCCCAAGCTCATCGCTGGGCTGGCAGCGCCGAGGAGCTCTGTCTTTCCCCCAGGGAGATGCCCAGCTCTGGTGCGGGAGGCTGTGCCAGAGCTTGGTGCACCAGGGAAAGGGCTGGTGCAGAGGGAGAAATGGGGCCTCTGGTAGCCACAGGTTTGGGGTGGAGGGATGCTGCTTTCTCCAAGGTGGGAAATACCCCAAAAAGTGACTTTTCTACCTGTGGCACAGCCTGGGCTTAGGGCAGCGCCAGCCCAGATGGGGCCGTGGGGAGGGATTTGCTCCCAGCACCACCTTCCCCTGTCCCAGACCTGCAGCGGGAGACACGGTACCCCCAAGCAGACCCACCACGCTGGGGTCTGCCAGCGTTTGCTAGCATCCCTTCCCAACCCCGTTGAGATGAATGAGTTACTTTTACCCCCAGCCAGTACATTTTTCAGGGTGCAGTGGTGAGGCTGCCCCAGAGCCCTGCTGAGGAATAAGAAACGCCGGGCGAACCCCAGGGCTGGCGGCTCCCTCAGATGCTCACACCATCCGTCCCCCGTGAAAGGCTGCCCGCTGGCAGCCC
>NW_009191301.1:1466-2023 GCF_000690835.1 Fulmarus glacialis | reverse complement strand
ACCAGAATGTGACACAAGAGCAGGAAATGAGTCACGCCGGCAGGGCAGCTGCTCCCAGGCATTCGCATAGAAAGAAACCCCACCAGGCAGGGAACCGCACCGGCCCTCGTCCCGGCTCCCCATGCTCCAGCCCCGCAGCTGCCGGACCCGCTGCCGCGCTCGCCAGCACCCATCGGCACCCCGGGACGGCCAGGGCAGCGAGCCCCGGAGCATCACCCCTGTCCCACAGCTGGCTGTGCAACCCCGGATTTGGCCGTTCAATTCCAGATCGGGTTGTTTCACCCTGGATTTGCCCCGGGCCAAAGTGGAGCTCCCCTCCATCACCCTCCCTGGGCCAGCCCTCAATATCTGCTGTGCCTCATGCTTTAGGCTGGGGGAGGAAGGGAGAAAGCCCAGCATTTTTGCCCCAAGAGGAGCCCCCGTGGCGCATCCATTGCACAAGGGCAAAGCTCTCCCAAGGGGCTGACAAGGGCATCACCATCCCTGCATCCAGCACACTGTCCCAGCCCTGTTCCCAGCTGCCGGTGTCGGCTGTGGGTGTCACTGGATCACCACGC
>NW_009191301.1:776-1443 GCF_000690835.1 Fulmarus glacialis | reverse complement strand
CTGGATCCCAACGCTTGGGTGCTTGGGGCAGGCAACCTGCTTTGTGTGCTGCGGGGACCAGGCTGCACACCCGGCTCCTGGTCCCTTTTTATTAATCACAGAGGACGGGAGGTTTCCCCTGCAGATGCACCACACACGTGCATGTGCATCTTTCCCCAGCAGGTACTGGGCTGCGAGGATGCCGCAGTGGGCAGGTGACAGTGTGGGATGGACAAGTGTGACACCACAGCGGGGACATGCGTGGGATGGCCGGGCACAAGCAGTGCATGTCGGCGGCGTGCGCTGGGCTGGGGCAGGGGGTGACCGGCCGTGGGAACCTGTGTCGTGCCTCCTCCGTGGGGTTGTTTCCCTCCTCCTCCACCCCAGCTGGGAACGGGACGGCCAGAAGCAGACGGATTTAGTGCTGCAAACCAGGGTATTGCCGCCCTGCAAGTTCCTTAAATCCTTAAACCCAGTCTTAAAACTTCAGTGAAAGCCTTTCAACACGTTAATCACACAGAGCAGGGTGGGGGGAGCTTTCTCCGTCACTCTAAGCCACCTCACCGGGCTCATGCGGAAGGGGGGCAGAAGGGCGGTGATGGCTTCTCTCTGGTTGGTTAATTGAGTTATAAACAACCTAAGAAGCACATCACTTTGTATTACTTTTGGAGGGCTCAAGGCTTGTGGG
>NW_009191301.1:0-664 GCF_000690835.1 Fulmarus glacialis | reverse complement strand
GCGGGGCTGGGTGCCGGAGCCGCCAGGAGCGTCCCAGGGAACAGGGTGGCGGCGGGGAGTGAAGCTGTCACTTTAACAGCCGACTGCTCCGTAAATCTGTGCGAACACCCTCCCTCTCCCATCAGCTCAGTAGGGTCCGCAGCCCTAAATAGCAAATAGAGTTTCTGTACGTCTGCGGGCTGGTTAAACATCGCTTGAGTCGGTCTGGGAAAGCAGAGGCAAGTCTTCGACGCAAGCTGCCAGGCACGGCCACGCTCATCCCCTGCCCGCAGTGACGAAGGCGCCTGGGATCTGTGGACCAGCCAGTGCATCCCTGCCTCCCAGGGACGAGGTCCCTCTGTACCGGGCGATGCTCTGCTGGCCCTTCGTGGGTACCTGCAGCCCAAAGCCATTAGTGACAACTGGGGCCTCAGCAGAGATGCTGATACTTTACCGGGGGGATGGGGGACTGGTGGGAGTGGTGGTCTCTCCAGGGCAGGGCTAAGGGCTGCCAAAGCGAGACTGCTGGCGAAGGGGAAGGATGGCCTGGCGGTGGCTGGGAAAACCGGGGCTTGGCAAGGTTGAGGGATGCACACCAGGACTCAGCTAAAAACCACCTTGGCGTGGGCAGGGGCACCCCTACGGGGCCAGATCCTGGTGGAGGGGAGCGCAAAGCGCAGGCAGG
>NW_009191300.1:1324-1607 GCF_000690835.1 Fulmarus glacialis | reverse complement strand
CGCCCCCCACGTTCGTTTGGTTTTCAACCCGCGGCGGGGGCGGGCAGGCGGGGGAGTGAATGACTCAGAAAGAAAGGCGGGAGCCGGGGCACGGGCACGGCAGGGCAGCGGCTTGTCAGCCGGGGTTAGAGACCGCCCGCTGGCAGGACTCCCCTCTCCCGCCCGGGCACGGAGCCGGCAGGGACGCCGCCGGGTCCTAAAGTCTCCCGCCTTCCTTCCCTGGCGCGGCAAACCTGCTGGCGGAAGGAGGCGGGGAAGGGGGGCAGGGGGGTGGCGGCCAGGC
>NW_009191300.1:614-954 GCF_000690835.1 Fulmarus glacialis | reverse complement strand
TGTTGCCCTTGATGTCCCTGGCCAGATTTAATTCTGTCAGGGCTTTAGCTTTCCTAACCTGATCCCTGGCTGCTCGGACAATTTCTCTGTATTCCTCATCCCTCTGTATAATGAATATAATGTTACCAGAATGAAGCTAGAGTTAAAGTTATGCGGGTGCTGTTTGCTTACTCATTGAAAAAATTTTTTTTTAGAACTAACTTTGTGTCTGTGTCTGTGTCTGTGTCTGTGTCTGTGTCTGTGTCTGTGTTTGCGTGTGCGTGCGCATCTGTGCACGCGTGCTGGCTGTTCGGGCCGGGGGCCTGTTTAGGGGTGCGCGCAGGTGTGCGTGTGCGCGTGA
>NW_009191300.1:0-300 GCF_000690835.1 Fulmarus glacialis | reverse complement strand
TAGGCACCCACAGGCCTGTTTAGGCGTGCGCACGGGGGTGTGTGTGCGCGTGCTGGCGGCAGGCGCGGGGCTCGGGCCGGGGGCCTGTTTGTCCGCTTTTCTCCGCTCCGGCCGGCTCTCGAGGAGAGGCGGAAGAGGCTTTCTGCCCCCGGCCGAAAGCGGCTTCCTCCGCCGCCCGTCACGGCAGAGCCGGACGATGGGGGCGAACCGGCTTTTGCGCCAACCGCGGCGAATGGGTAAGTCGCCTACCCTCCTTCGTCGGGGAGGGCGGGCGGGCGGGCGGGGCCGGGGCCGGCGGGG
>NW_009191299.1:108814-113347 GCF_000690835.1 Fulmarus glacialis | reverse complement strand
GCCCGGTCTCAGGGGCCGGCGCAGAGGCCCTGCCCGGCCGCCCCCCTGGGCGCTGGCTCGGGCAGGCCTTTAGGCTCCTTCCCCCGGTGCCCGAGCAGGCCCCTCCTGCCTTGGGAGGGACAGACCCCTCTGAGCGGCCACCCTCGGGCGAAGGGCCTGAACGGGGCGAGGGAAAAAAAGCAGCTTGTTCTGACAGACGACTTTTTTTTTTCCCAAGTTGCCAGCACAGCATACTTTGTTACCCCTGAAGCGCAGTTGCAGGCAGTACTGCTGCTCGTCGCCCTGCCCGGGCACGCTGCGCGAGGCTGGGGCCGCAGGGGTCTGGCCAGCTACGGCCAGGCACGGACTGAAAGCAGATGGGTAAATTGTAACAAACGCTGTCTGTATCCCAGAACAAAGTAGTCTCAAATAGCAGCATATCAAAGCCTTTTAGAAAGGAAGACCGACGCGATGTTGCGCAACAGGCTTAAACACGGAACTCTGTCCTTTTGCCATCGGACTCCTGTATTTAGTCCTCCGGACAACATTTGCATAAAACGCTGAGGCAACAGGACCGACACACGGACAAGACTCGCACGGCCCAGACATTTGTTGAACGTGACATGCGGTTAAGGCCTCTAACACTAAGCAGCATTGTTTGTCTTCACAGCAGAAATACACCAGTTCTGTTACAGAGATACCGGAGGAAAGCACAAAACCAGCTAAAGCACGTTGTACGCACCTCCTTAGTACAGTGTTAAGTGCAACTGACACCAAAGTAAAACACATGAGAAAACAGACTGACTGCTTCGCCTGTCTGTTCCATCTCCCAACAATCATCCAACAAAATCAAAGCCATCCACCCGGCCGCCTGAATAAAAGTGAATTATGGATTATGTCATTGATAAGCTGCATTGATTTCTAGCAGGGTAGACATTAAAAAGAGGCATTACAGTCCTTGCTATGGCTTACTACTGTGGATTCACCGGTGACAGTGGGAAACGTGAATGGAAACATTTATTACATATACTGAATTAAATGAAGTAAATCACAGTTATTTTCTCATCGTTAGAGTGGAGTACCATGGTGAGGCATCTACTTTTCATTAAGGAAGATGCTTCCTTCTCAATTTCAGCAGAAAAGGTCACTCTGTAAAATGCACCATGAATTCTCTATGTGTTGTGCCCCAGCCATTTACTCAGCTCGCATCTAAAACTCTCCTCCCCCACCCGACTGCCAGTAACCCAGCCTACCTCGGGATTTGAAAGCGAAGCTGTGTTTTTTCTCATTTGTGCGTCACTGTTAATAATAAAACTTAGCATCTGGAATTTAGCTATTGAGTGCCCTCCAAGCTAGGAGCTAATCCAAAGCAGTCTCCTACAGGTAGCTGGTGCTGGCTCCCGTGCACTGAGGAGATAAGAAGCGGTACAGCATGTTTTGGTCAGCGGAGAAAGCAGTTTGTTGTTCAGGACACCCACTGAGCCGCAGATTGAGACACCGCTGTGTCTTCACCCAGCCATCTCTCTTACAAAACCATGTACGCTTTAAAGTTGCATTAGTGCACCACCTATATATATATATATGGTGATATAGGTGGTGCACTATAAAAATATTTGCCTTTTCAGCTCTGCTTTTCCCAAGAGGTGCTGAGAGTTTCCACCTCTCACCAATGCAGTGGAAGCAGAGTATGCTCAACACCCGTGAGCCTGGGAGAAGGATGGCTTTTGTTGTCTTCAGAGGTTTAACGTGCACGAGGTCCCTCCTCAGACTGGTGTGCACAGTTCCCACCAAATTTGAGTGTTTGGCAAATACCGGGCAGCACAGCCTGAAAGCTCCATGGGTTTCAGCAGGCTGAAACCTGCTGGCAGGTATGTGGTTAATTTTCCATGCAACAGTAAACACTGCATGCTGCACTACAGCAGTGAGGCAGTCGTTGGCATGGCAGTATTTTAAACAGCTATTTCAGAGCTGTTGAAGAGAGATGCGAGTCCTTTGGAGATGGATAGGAGGGTATCATTCTGTCTCCTCAGTAAGGCTGTTTTACGATGCGTGTGTCCAAATTACAAGCCCTCAGGAGCCAAACTGGTAATTAGCACATGTTACAGACTCTCAGGATGATCTAAAACATTTTCCTCTGCGCAATAACACCATGATTATAAACTCTAGTATCTAGTTCTAACGTAAGCTGAAAAAGGCAGTATATGATTCCCAAAGCACAGGGTAACTTTGGGCGTTGCTCATGATTTCATGGTTTGTGTCACAGCTGTTTTGCAGTTTGCCTGTAAGCAGCTAATGGCTAAATTCATATTTCAGTGTAATTCCATGATGCTGCAGCATAGCCCATAACTCAGCTGTGACTTCAGCTGATCCCCCATGGGGATCTCCACCTATGTATAATTGTTACATATATATCTCTGTAATACTTGCAGCCATGAACATTACATACATAAAATGGAACCTTTTTAAATACAATCTCAACATGCCAAAAATAGATTCTTTCATCAAGTTTCTGCCTTGCAATATCCATCTTTTGTTTACAATGTACGTATATATTTAGATTTTTATATATAGGAACATGAAAATACCATATATAAATATTTACTTTAAATCCCTATATTTAAGTACATACGGCAGCATCAGTGGAGCAGTTGCTAGGTACTGGAAGGTCCACGCATTCCAGATGTGGCTTCTTGGGGGTTTTTTTTTAAGCTATGGAGATGAATTACTCGGTACATTTAAGCAGGACAGCGTAGGCTATTTATACCATCTGCAGACCACTCACCCCCTGCCCATCTATATCTGTGCACAGCACGTGCATTCCTTCTTACGGTATGTACTGTATTTAGTTTTACAGAGCAAATATTTTTGTAGCACAAGGGCAATATCTTACTGAGTGGAATGAAACCCACAGACAGAAGTAAACTCAACTAAAGTCTGCAGTGCCAAAAAAAAAAAAAAAAGTCTAATTGCTCCATGGTGCTTGTCATTGCTCTGCAAGCTAGACGCAATGGTCCCAGGCTTGTGAAAATCAAGCTTTAGATTGGTACTTTTTGTCAGTGTTTTCACTGTCAGTAACAAGGTGTAAGAGCCTTGGATTCAGCTACTATACAGCCCTCCTCTCAAAAACGCTACAAAAATAAATCTTGGGCACAATCTCAAAAAAGGTTTCTCTTCTCTGTCTCATACAGTACAACAGCCCGCTTACCTGACAAGGCTGCTGATCACAGTACATTGCTGCCAGATCAAGGTTTTATGGACCACATATTTGCCCACACACCCCTACCCTGAGAATTTTGTAAAAATTCTCTGTTTCTGTGGTCTTGCCCTGAACTGAAAGAGAGTTCTCAAACAGAAATTTGCCAGTCTATAGCAACTGGCTTAGTTGTTTTCTGCTTTTGGATAATAAAGTGCTCTTGTTTTAATTAGTTACTGGTTACCGGGGAACTCAAAGGAGAAGGTACACTTTCTCTTCCTCCTCCCACTACTGCACTTTCCCAAGAGTTAAACATGAGATTCATCTAGATCGACATCAGTCTCCCCAAGCTCCACGTGCGTGAAGCTGAAGTGAGTGGCCAGCAAGGGGTTCTCCATCCCATTGTCCTCACTGATGTGAAGGACAGTGTCCCCGTGCTGCAGCAAGCTGGTGGTCTCGAGGCCAGCAAAGTCCTCGGTGTCAGAGAGCTGTGTGGGTGGCGTGCTTTGTGCTGTTGTTGGCCGGGACTCCAAGCCCTCCTCTTTTTCCTTCTCCTTCTCAGCAGAAAGCGCCTCGCTCTGCAATTGAGGAGAGCCAGTGGTCAGGCTCAGAGAAAATGGAAGGGAGAGGGGGAAAAAACCAAGGGAACACCTATAAAATATTTTCTCATTCGGAAATACTTTTTACCATAAAGGGCCAGGCACTTGCAGATTATAAATCCCTAAAATTTTGCCCTAACAATGATACAGTTTTGCTGGTGAATCAAATTTGTAGCAATGGTCAGAAAGGTTATCTGATTTCAGTCATTAACACTTCCTCATTTCATTTTTTTAGTGTATTCTCAAGACATATGTCTTTCATTTGTTCATGGCAAAGGACATAATCCCCAAGAGACACTAGGTATCTGGGTGTATAAAAATGATCTCAATGTCACTGGTGTGTTGAAGGGATGGCTGTGATTGTCCCTGCACTGTCCTCCGTGGTGTCCAACACAGAAAAATGTTGGACAAGCAATTTCTTTTGAAATGTGATTCTTTTGTTAAAACAGTCCTGAGGTTTTGAAGGAGTCCTTCCTTGAGGACACATTTCTCGGAGAGCAAGCTGTGAAAACCTGCTGATGAAAATTTGCACTGGTGAGCAGGTCCGGAAGGACTACTATATGTGACGGGAAGATGGAAAGGGAAGATGCAGAAAATATATTTGCAAATTAAGAACCATTGCATAGATCTAGAAGTGGATGGTTTACAAAAGTAGGGGGTTGGACAGCAAAGTCAGCCTAAAGGACAGACACAGAGAAGAGTTTGCAGTCTTTGCTCACCCACCAGCTTTCGTTATACTGCTGTAATGCATCAGGCATTTCC
>NW_009191299.1:100507-108796 GCF_000690835.1 Fulmarus glacialis | reverse complement strand
AATTTGCCCTGCAACTTTGATGAAGCAGCGGACAGACACACATGATACAACCGTCAGTCAGGTTACCTGGGCAGTGGTCTGGCTGTGGAGATCAGCTACAACGATGGCAGGTGAGGAGGTCAGCACAGGTTTACTTGGCGGTTCCTGCTTGCCGGTCTCCTGGGGGCTGCTGCGGCTGCAGCCCTGCTGCTGGGCTGCTGGAGCCGACGGGTCCCCTGGGGAGGCTGTCGCTGCCTCAGGCTGGGCTTCAGTGAAAGTCACCGACCGCTTCTGCTCCGCTGAAGGGTACAAAGCCCAGAAAATTGAGTATTAAAATGCTACAATTTGGGACGGAAGACACAAGAAGAAAAGAAGAGAGAGAATTCCTGGAGTTTTTACAACTAAGACAGGATTCATGATTCATTCCATCTTTATAAGCTGTCTAATTGGAGTCTAATCTAAAAGCCTTTTACCCTGGGCTTCCTCTAAAGCCACAGCAAAAGTCAGGGATCTCCTGAAGACTAGTCACCCTACCTGTCTTTGTCATGGCTTGGTGAGATAAATGCCACCCATAACATCTTTCCATCCCAGAAGAATATACTGAATTGAATTCTCATGTGAGTTACGCATTTCTGCCCTCAACTAAAAAAGGAAAACTGAGATGCAAATATATAAGGGAATTTCCCAAGGTTTTGCAGGAAAGCTGAGAAAAGAAAGAGGGCAGCTTGATTGCCCCCCCATTCCTGCAGACTGAGTCCACTATCCGGGAATAACAGAACAGCACAGGGTGAAGACAGCTAGACTAAAACGTAATGGTAAAACTGATATCCCTGCTCCTGCTCTTAATTATTTTGGGTCAACTTTTATGTTTCCAACATCTCCAGCAGCGCTGTTGCCCCAGCACAGTCCTGGCTGAGTGGGTTAGAAACCCAGAAAGTTCGCAAGCAACCTTTGCTCTTCCAGGTGTTTCCTCCAAAGTTAACTGCTCACTTCGGGTGGTACAGAATACAGCCACCTGCTCTGCTTGGCAGGGCTGACTCCTGGAAACATACGGCATGGACTAGAACAGTCCTATATTCATTTCCATATACAAGCCTTAAAGCTCTGCACTGCTAAGCTTACAACTGACGGGAAATTTCCTTCTTTCTACTACTCTCAATAGCAGCTTAAAAATTTGCACATCTGGAGGTTCTGGACAAGGCATCCTGAATAGAGGACACCTGTCCCCTAAATTCTCCACACCTCTAGGAGATATGATAATTCACTGTCCATGTCCATTTTCACCTTGAAAGCCTTTGGAGAAACCATCAAAGTGTTTGGGGGGGGAGATTTTCTGGTAGGATATCTGCTTACTATGGAAAAAGGATAAAACTGCTGGGACTTCACTTTAATGTAGGTTACTAACTTTTCCTTTAAGCTAAAACAACAACATAGTATTTTCTACTTTCAAATACAAAGTGCTGCTCTGGAAATGCAGCACTGCCCTACCGCTAGGTTTTGGTTTTGGCTGGATGCTCCGCCGCGTGGTCGAAAGTCGAGCTCCATGACGGCTGCGAGGTTCGGTTTGAGTTTTCTGACGTGACAGCAGTGGTCGTCGAAGCTAAACGTTGGAAGAAAGAGTTAGGCTGATGTATGTTCACATATTACACAACTCCTCTGTAAGGAGAACAGATCATCGTCTATTCCTCTAGATGTCCATTCACTCTACTTTCAGCAGATACATGTTTTAAGGTTTCCATGGCTCAGACATCTCCTTCATATGAACTTCTGGGTTTTGTGCCTCTTCAGTTTCAATACTGAATGTAATGCAATACAGATTGTGTGACCATCGTTTAATTTAAGAAGAAAAAAAAAAAAGCCTGCAGAGGAAAAGATTGGGGAATTCAAACCAAAGTGCCTCTCCTCTCTTAGGGATTTGCCAGGCCTCCCAGCTACGACTCCCAGCTAACTCAACGGACTGCACTAGTGTATCACAAATCAGGTAAAAGGGACGTGTCGCATCCACAGATTATTTCAAAACAGACAGGAAAGAAGGTTTGTTCACTGCCTGTGTTCTCACCTGCCGTAGGCCTCTCTTCCGCCCCAGGGGCTGCTGCAGAAGAAGGTTCTGCTGTCCTGGCTCGCTCTGCACGCTTGCCACCCTGTTAGATGTTGACAGCATTAGGCCAAGCACAGGAGCACCCTGTGTAACTAGTAGGTGCCCTAGCAATTGTGGCTAAAATAAATAAATAAATAAATAAACCAACCACTAATGGCACAGTCACTTCAAAGAGCAATACTGTCTTTGAAGGATGGGGGGGGACGTGTCTGTTGGGTTGTGGCTTCCGGGGCTTAGGAAAGGGTGGGAGGCGGAGTCATGGCATTCAGGACTTGGCCACGCACAGGTAGCATCCAAATATAAATAACTGCAGATTTCAGTTTTCAGTCATTGATTGATGCATCCCACTGAGCAACAGGCACTTCTCTGCATCCTTTGCCACATCAATAAAGGCAAGAACATCAGCTTCCTACTCAAAAGCCTTCTTGTTTGCTTTTCCTTTTTCAAGGACAATGTTGTAAAAGCTATTCTTTTTTCCTCCCAAATAGACTCCACAGTCTCATCACAATTTTGTCATCTGGTTTTAATTTCAATTTAAGTCAACAAACAAAAAACAAACACAAAGTGACAAAGGATCCATTCACATAATGGATGCATGAGTTATGTGAACAAGGCCCCACACTCAACACTTGCAGCCTTAAGTCTTTTTGTGGCTAACAAACAAAAAAGACAAGTAAACGTAAATTTTATATATATATATAAACATAGCTTTTTAGTTGTTAATATCTTGGCACAAAATATCTGAAAATCTGCAGTAAAAGAATCTTTAGCAATAAAACATACTTGGCTACATACCATCTCATTCTACCATTCAACTGATCGTTTAATCTACTTAACATAAAAATACCACCCTCCCCTCGTTGTTACCAAAGCACTGTATTCCTCCAAACAGTTAAAAATTGGTCATTTAGCAGACAGTGGTCACACAACATTTTAGCTGACTGAACTATGTCTGAGAGACATATGGTTACAATAGCAACTAACATTTAAGATGGACTTCTTTTAAATCAGGCAGCTGCTTATTTGGGACAGACTGGAATCCACTGAGCCACACGTCCTATTTAAGCAACTTCCAGCTATATCTGGTACGCATTGTTGAAGATTCAGTATTACAATCCATTTTGCCTTTGGCCTGCATGAATCTAAAGGAAAACAACATTCTTTTCTCTAGATGTTTTCCTTGGAACTCCCTGGAGGAGCTCAGTACCACCAACAGAGTGAAGGTTTATCACCTGACCTTACAGGAGCGGAGGAAGAAGACAAACCTAAGGACATGGTCAGACAAGACATGGAGGGTGTCTGTGGAGAAGCTTAAAAAGTTCTGTCTCCTGAACAGCTCATTCTTTGCTTTGGCAGACGTTATTGCCCTTAGAAGGTTTGGTGGAAGAGAACAGGAGAGATTCCTGGCCTGGTTCGGGTCAAAGTCTGGTTACCTGACCTGAAAGTCCTATTCCTTCCTCCCTTATCAGTTTACACTAAAGCCAGACTTTGCACTAAACCATATGCCTGTGTTTCTGCCGGCTCTACTGGGGACACAATGGGCAACTTCAAGGAGAGAGACATCTTAAGACCCTGAAGCAGTTTCTCTTCTGATTGTCTGACCACAGCCTAATAATCCTAGGCATGCCCTCGGCAATCTCACCACAGCTGCAGTGGTTTGGAAAAAAAGGAAAAGCTTCTGCAAGCTCGAAGCCAGATCAAACAAGATACATTTGAGTCCTTTTCTCCCTCAGACAGCTCTTACAGATGAGATCACCAGTCTCTGGAACATATTTTCCAGCTTTTACGTAGGGTATTGACATGATTTACATACAAAGCATCCTAAACATCATGCAAACACCCGCCTATGAATAAGCAGAGTCCTCAAAGTTACTTCCTGTTAGGAGGACTGTGTTCTTGACCCAGACAACGACTGCAGCACATATCACTGGTAGGTCCAGAAGCAACACATCATTCCTTATTAAAGCAAAGAGACTGCGCTTAAATTAGTCTTTAGGTTTGTGAACCAGACTACCTGAAATTACAGCTTGTAGAATTTATCTTCTGTTTCTAGGATTACATAAAAACTTACTCCTCTGAATTTTAAAAAGTTTTTAGACTAGTTACCAGTATGTGAATTAAGTAGGAATTAGCTGGAGAAGGTCTTGAAAAAATAATTTTCTGTTGAACTAGCTTTTGACAATACTGTTCCAATTTCTGATGAAGGAACAGTAACTCCTAGTTCTATGAGTGAGGAGACATAAATGTCTGTAGCAGAAAGACTACAATTATATTCAGTACAAAACACTGTTTACAGTGGTGAAACAAACTCATTTCACATGCAGCATGAAAACACTTTGAAAAAGTCATTAGATAAAGGGAGTACATGGACTGCGTGAGGGCACAGAGGCTATACATGAGGAAAAAAACGATTCCCATGGAGTAATCTGTGCACTGAAGACAAACAATAGGCGAGCAAAAGAAAGGCTGGACTTTGTGTCTTCCTGCTGGAGTCTGGGATTTTTGGCCTGGCTTATATCATAAGTGAAAGGAGTTTAGTGAGCTGGTGGGTGTTTATTTCCAGTACTGAATCATTACACAAATTGGTATAATTGGGGATGATCTTATGAGCTGAAATTGCAGATATCTATTGCAGGCAAATGGTGGACCAGAGAGAAGCCAAGTTTTGCAGAGCTGCCTGCGCACAGCACAGTCCTGCTGTGGCTGTCTTTTTGCTTTCTATCCCCAAATTTTGAAGAAGGGAAGGAAAGAGAGAGAGAATCACAAAGACCGCAAATTTCAGATGAGTGGCTGAATTTTCAGATATAACCTTTCACTTCATGAGGGTTTGTGAGGATTTCTTTTCACATCAAAGAACAGCACTACTGATCTTGTTTCCGTGAAAATTAGCGTGGCAGGCAGACTGTTGGCTCCGAGTAGCCCTCCCTCCCTCCTCTGCTGTCTGTCCTTGTTTACCAGACCTGACCAGGAGTATACTGTTTTTCTGGCAGCCCATGGGCCCCAAGCAAGGAACACTGAATCAAATGCCATTTCAGCTGACAGTATGTTTCCCTCCTGTGGCAATGTGATCAATAAGAAGGGCTTTTCTGCAGTATATAAACCAGATTTGTTTGGGAATAATAAAACGGAATTTTTTCCTGCCCATCACAATAATGTCAGTCCCATTACATAGTTAGGGCAGAGACAGGTGAGCAAAAGATCAAACAAACCCAGCTTCGTGGAAGCATGTTGCCAGCACTACAAGAAATGACAGCCAGTGCAGTCACATAGTGGGGGCTAAATGAAACTTTATCAGGTTGGCAATTATAATAAGTGATGCTCATGAATTACAAGAAACCATGCAGCCAAAAAAGAACGAAAAAAGAAGAAAACAAACAGAGACAAAGGAAGCAAGGAGTTTAAATGTCTATTAAAAAGGTGTACATGCTTGCCACGCCATTATGGTAGAACGTACACACTTTGTGTCCCAAGACATCTGAATGAGAGGGTTAGTGGACAAAGGCCAGTGGAGAATGGGTTAAAATGTAGATGAACTCCAGCTCTTGTATTCCCAGACACATCCTAGCCCAGTTAGCATTAGATCTGCTACGCTTGCCCTGGCAATGTGAATTCACTCTGATCTTCCCTATTAGGCATCATTAAGCTAAGATGGGCATAACGACAAACATTAAAGGGAAATGTGTTTGTGCAACAGATTTCCATTACAGTGACTTCTCATTCTTCTTCCTTTCTGATTTGGGAAAATATCCTCTTCTCTCAGATTATAACCACAACAAATCATGATGCTGGACACATATGCTCCTCAGCTCTGTACCCCATGCTATCTGTTTACTTCTGAGCACTTAAATGCTACCCCCTTCCTGTCTTCCCTGCTTTTCTACATGGCTGGCTCTAATTGCTATAGAACAAAGGGAAACAGACTTTATTCTTTTTTGTGTTTGTCACTATTTATTTAATTTATTTAAAACTCCTACCTTCCATAAGGGTCTAGTCTCCGTATGATTTATTTCTTTATGTCAGTTATGACTAAACATCAGCTTTTGAATTCAGAAGGCAATCCTAAACAGTTGTTATCGTAGTGCTCCAGCCGAAATCAAAGTTATGTAAGAAAAACTCAAGCCTGCTTTATTCAAAACTAATGTTCCTGAATACAAAAACACATTTATTCTGTCCTATGATCCCCACAGCACAATAAGCTCCTACAACATCTGCTTTATTAGTTCTGTCCTTTAGAGGAGGAATCCAATTTGCACATTTAACAATGCAACTGAAACATCTTTTCTTCCTTACAGAACTGTAACCTAGCTTTTTTATAAGAATTTGCAGTATTTCCCTGTCTTCATTCTTTCTAAGGCTTTGCAGCCCTGATGCCCCTCCTTCAGATGTTAGTGCCTGCTTCTTGAAAAGAATAATAAACCTTAACAGAACTGACTCCCAAGTACATCTGTTAACCTCTTTGCCTAGGGAAATCTCTGTACCATAGAGCAGAGTAGAGGATACAGTGTCTTGGTCCCTTGCGAAAATTGGTGTGACAGAAATTAGTAGGAACTCACTATACAGCTGATTACATTTCAGGGTTCAAAATAAATTATTGCATTTGACCTCATCTGTTGACTTAGCTGTCTCATATTGCCCAGCCCCACCACTGTGATTAGGAGCGACTCCCCTCCACTTAGCAAGATCAAAACATTTCAAATTCAACACTGATGTAACCTGGTATCAGGTCATTATGGCTTTAACTCAGATATGGATCTTCTCCTTCCTCATCCTCCTCAACTGTACTGAGTTTTTAGCTCTACTTAGGGGATGGCACTTAACTTCTTTGGTTGAATGACTTCTGTTCTTTTCAGGCCCCAAAACATGCTCAGATGACCATGCCATCCATTTTGCCTTATCACAAACCCAGATAACAATATTCCTGCCTCTGCCAACAAGCCGATGTCTTTTCCTGACGCCACTCCTACGGCAGCACCAATGAGAGACAGATCTGCCAAAGTAGGATTCACGCACACAAAGGACACCATGAATCATGGGATGATCTCACTGACACCACCAATGATAAACTCTCCATTTGTCAGCCGAGAAGAATGACCACACGAACAAAGCAGCCTGTCCCCACCCCAAAAAGCCACTACTGACATCTAAAACCAAGCTAACAAAATGAAAACCATTCACACAAACGCCTCCCAGCATATCCACATCTTCAGCTGGTATGGTAAAGTAATGAAATAGTGTGTTACCCTCCGTGTTGCCAACATAAGGGGCCATGTTCTTCTGGAAGGAAACAGAGATGCTCTTGGGACTAACGACAGCTCTCCAACCTCGCGAGGATGAGTTGAGAGGTGCGAGCACAGCAGCAGGACAGTAAGGATGATTAACACGACTGAGCTGGCTGTTAAAGGTGCAGACCTCCCTTCTAAGCTTACTCCTGACCCATTTGACAGCCACGGTCGTAACAGTGTTTGCACACAAACTCCCCTGTCCACGGCTAATGGGGAACAGCTAGACCTGAACTCCGGCACTGACAGGGCAATTTTAAATATGTATTAATGGTGTTCACCTGCAAGCTTTCTAAAGCTGTCATTTGAGAATTGGAAACACTTTGTAAAAATAATGAGAGTTACTGTAAAGCATCCACAGAGAACTGTATTCCACAGGAGTTATCATAATTAGTTTTATTAGTGAATGTTAAAGAACACAGCTTGATATTGTTATTAAGTCTTTTGTGGTGACAGCACTGTGAGATGAATGGAAAAACAGATGTCTCTGTTTTATATAAGCCTCCAGACTAATGCTTATAACAGGCTACAGCTAATGCCTTGTGGATAATCTTTCTCATGCCTTTCAAGCAATTGCTAAACAAGGGGAAAACCCCGAGGCTAGCCAGCCAGATCGCTGTTCCACTTGCTACAGCTTTTTCTTTCCCCTTCCCCTTAGCCTGCTCAAAGTTATTGGCAATCAAAGCTGAAAACTGAAGGTGGGTTGCTACACCTTTGACTTGCAGGCCTGAATATCAATGAGCCACAAGAGACAGAGATGGAAAGAGCGACAAAAGGTGAGGGGAAGAGACAGCGGAGATTGGAAACGGCTCGTTTCCCAGCACACACACCGACAGACAGGTAGTGTTAACACTGTACCTAGAGAGGCTGCCCTCAGTGGCCAGGCTCGGGGAGTCATCGAGGACATTAGGTTCACTGCAGGAGGGGCAGGGA
>NW_009191299.1:78224-100492 GCF_000690835.1 Fulmarus glacialis | reverse complement strand
GGAAAGAAAATGCAAAAAGCATGCGATTGTCTCTGTTTTCAAGGGAAAAAATATCAACGGAATAAAAAAGTAAAAAAAAAGGACGGTAACATTAATTGGTCTCGCACGCTCAACAGCACATATATGACTCAGAGGAGCTGAAAGAACATCTGATAACAGGAGCAGTCTTTAGAGGGAGTTTACACTACATGGAGACTTCTACATCTCTGCTGAGAATCGGGGAGCTGCGAAGTTCGGTAGGATGTGTTTCCACAGGAAATAAGGGCAGGGAACTGTTTCCAAAGCCATTTTCCTGCAGCATTTTCATTTATTTTGGTTCTATTTACTTCCAGCTTCATAGAAAGCTTTCTTCTTCCCCCTTCCCCATGAGCCACTTCTTCCTGAGGGAGGGCTAATCTATCTCCCAGGAGCTACAGACCACGCTCCTTCTGGGGTACAACTCTACGGACAAACATCTGGAAAACAAGGTCTCATAGTGCAATGAAACTGTAAGTAAACAGCTGGCGTGGATCCTGGCAAATGAGTACACAATCACATTGCTTTTCTACACTTCAGCCATTCGGGCAGGAGCAGCCTTCTCAGCCCATAGGAAAAACATCAAAGAAAGCAAGCAGTCTGCTGGGCTACCAGCAGGAAAGCAACAATAATATTACTTAACATTAATTAGTTTACATTTGTGAGGCAGTCTGAAAGCCCAGAGACCATACATAACTAAAAAGGGCATGAGGTTGTGGACTATGATTATGCTTGCTGAGCTTGTTCTGTACCTACACAGATGAAAAGCGATTCTCCTGGTATACCATGTACTTAAAAAGTAGAGAGCAAAGCTCTGTTGTAATTAAAGTCTTTTTTTCTCAGCATCACCATGACTTGGGATTGCACAAAGCAAACATTGCTATCAGTCAACTGTGACTCTTATGAAGTTTATGCATTGAAGATGGTAGTGAAAGATTGAGGAAAATGCAGTCTTGCATATTAATTTTTCAAGAAACAAAGGGACTGAATCAATTGAGTTCAAAAGTCAAATGAGTTCCTGTGGGCCCTTTTGTTGAAACTCCCAGATAAAATCTGTGTAACTTCTCTCTTGTAAATCACTTCTCCCATCTCTGCTGCTATGTACCACAGCTGTTACTTTTCCTTCATGTATCAAGGTTATTTCTTTAATTCCAAGCAAGACTAGGGAGGGAACAATGTTGTTTGATTTTACAAGGCTGGTCAAGAGATAATGTAGAATTTATTCTTTAAAGGTTCAAAGGAAATAACATAAATTAATCTGTCCATTGTCAGATATCCTTGGATAACTATGTCACAGACAAATAAAACAATAAACATTGCTTACTTAGAAAAAAATCACATTGAAATGCAAAACTTCTCTCTACATCTTCTAAAGATGTACATTTCCCAAATTCCAATCTCTTTCTCACCACTCCATGTTAACCAGGAATAAGGCTTTCAAAGTTATTTCTATCAACAAGTACTTTTCTGGTTCTGAACAGTATTAAATCCCATCTTTGAACTTGACATTCAGTTTCTGTGATGAGCTAGTAACTGTTCTAGGAAGGACAAAGACTACATGGAAGAAAACAAAGTAAATCAAACAGATTGCCTCTGCCCCAGCTTCTCAGGATTCCTCCCCACTTCCTACACAGATTGTGTACAATCCCCTCGTTCGATGAATAACCCCAAAATCATGTGTTTTCTTTTTGCTATCCATGGTAGTAGCAGAAGAAAATAATAGCGCTGAGGGTTTCCGAAACTGTTTAAGAGGAAGGTTTCTGTGGATGGCAGCCTGTTCTTATGGACCTTATGCAACACAGATCATCCTGGAAAATCTTCATTTCCCACCCTGCACCCGTGGTCCAACACTGTTTCAGGATGAATAAATCTAGCATCACTATGCTGGCACTGATTCCACTATCCCACATCTCTGATGTACACGTAATATACCTGCGCCATTTCTGCTCTCGTGAATATAATGAGAAAGGCGAAAAGCCCATGTTGTTACCTTTGGCTGGGTAACATGCCCACCTCAGCCTGAGGTGCAGACACGCTGGAGAGATGGCTGGAGAACCGCCTCCTCCCAATGGCACCCATAAGGTATGCTTCTTGTTCACTTACCACACTGGGCATGCTCAAGGAGTCATCTAGAAAGAGAGAAAAAACAGGAAAGGAGAGGAAACAACCACCCCAATCCCCACCTACATATTTACAGTCATCAAGAGACAACAGGATGCCAAAGGTGTACCCAGCATTTACTTACCAAGACCCCAAACCTGCAAATTTTAATCCTTCCATTAGATTTTACAGTCACAGTTCAGCAAGACATATGCATAAAACCCTACAGGATGAGGAACCCAGCACACATGGGGCAGGGATTTATGGACGCTTTCAGCTTCTATGGCTCTCAGGAGAACGTGTTTGGGGAATTCAGCTTCCACTAGGGCTTAATGTGATTAATAAATTGTTTGTTAATATACAGTGGTTTCTGGCATAAAAGTTGTAACTGGACATTTTGCTGGTGTGAAATAAACTGCTGCTATGATATAGCAAAGCACTGTTAGAAAAGATAAAATACATAACAGTAAAATGCAGAACTGACACCCTTTAACACCCTTTGAGACATGCATTTTAAAATGTCACCAAAAAATTGGATAAATTGACTCAAATACATCCTACTGCAACTGAATTATGCAATAGTTGGATTGTGATCAGGACTGCTTGAAATTTTCAGTGCTGTTTCAAATTATATAAAGTACCTGGAAAGAAATGACTCTGTTGTGGTTTTTACCACAAAAACTTCTAATTACAAATAAACAAATAAAACAAAGGGGAAGTTTCGTGTAATTTTCTCTTTTCTTTTTGACCTTTTCCAATTTTGATATACTGAAATATTTTATGGCAGCATTAAGCCAAGGCAGGGCTGAGGTAATACTGCCGCAAGCAAATAGGAAGATAGCACTCATCGTTCCACACAGTGGCTCATAATTGATCTGAGGCTGAAACCAGAGTTTGCCACAGTGAGTATCTGAGCCATGTATCAGCAGTACAATACTGGGTGAATTGTACAATGTCTGGTGATAAACCCAGCTAAAATAAAGTTGGCCTGAGCCTGGAAAGTTTCAGGCTAACTGTTCTTCCCCAAAAGGCAATTCTGCTGTAACTGCACAGGCCTTTCTTTTGAGCCACCCATTTTCACTCCTTTTGTTTAATGTCTTTGGGGAATAGTCAGCAGTCCTCAAATACAGAAGTGGAGCGCCTGAGTTTCAGGCATTGAGGCAGCCAACTGTTGCAGCACCAGAAGACAGTATCCCTGCTAAAGTAGAGGAAGCCCAAGCCTGATGACATATGAGCAGAGTTTTCTACCCTGGCTTTCAGTGATGGACAACTCAGAAGCAGATGGACAGCTCAAAAGCAGAGAGAAGGCAAAATTCCAAGAATAACATGAAACTCAGCTGAAATGACAAAGCAACATTCAGGTCATTGCAAATTTAGTCCCCAAAAGATTCCCCATCCCATTCCTTCTAAACTGGCACCAGAAAGCCTGGCAACCCCAGAACCTGCCGGCTGCCCAAAAGGGAGATCGAGCTTTTGTTGTCAGTAGGTTTAAGGCTTAATTTCCTCTTTGTTAATCGAGTGACACAAGCACACAGACATTCCACCCTGCAGAGAGCCACAGCTGGATCCCATGCAGCACAGGGACAACATATTCCATGTTGGAGTGTCTGGACAGAAGTGATGAGCAGGAAGTACTAAGATCCTGCAGAAACAGGATCCTAAGTACAGAGCCAGCCACAGCCCCTGCCTACTGCCATGACGAAGGTCAAAGAGAGAACCGATTGCCAAATGCCTTGTCAGCACTGTGAGGATTGCACGTTAGCCGAGGTCTCATACGCTAAAAATCTGCCTGTGCCCTTCCCTTTTCCCTACCCAGAGCTCTGGAGGGAACGAGGAGGTATGTAATGACCCAAGCTTTAACACCATGAGGTGTGTAGCAACCACACCAGTTTCTTAGCTTTGTGCCCCTATGGGCCTTTTGTTCACACTGGGACAGGGACAACTGTCTTCCCCTCCCAGCCGTCCTCTGGGGCATTAGGAAAACATCTTCAATACTGGGGGCTTAGCTGGAATCAGTAGCCACATACTTTCTTCGTCCTCCTCATCGGTGCGGCTCAGCGTGTCTTGCGAGGCCTGCTGGGAAGGCTCGCTTTCCTGCTCCCAGACCGTGCCAGTGCCGGTGTTGGAGCGGGACATGGTGGCCAGGCTCAGGCGGTAAGCAGAGGTGGAGGTGCCCACGGTGCTGACAGATGTCTTCCCTTGGTAAGCTGCGCGAGAGTGGGAAAACCAAACCAAGTCAGTGCTGGAAATCAATAACCAGCCAAGCATTCCTGTCATGTCGGGCACCCGATTCTGCCTGGACTAGTGGGGCAGGGGTTGGCAGAGGTGATAAAACAGACACAGCTGCCCTGGCTCACCTCATCTCTCCAAAATTTCTGTCTGTTTTTCTTATGCAGTCTGATTTTCTCCCTCAATCTTAATGTCATATTTTCCAGATCAGCTTCAACATTTAGGAACAAGGCAAATTATTACCAAGGAAAAAAAAAGGCTGAGGCATTTTCTTTTGAATTTGCTTTCCTTTCTTAAGAACAAAGCACATAAAATCTCTTGCTGTGCACAAGCAGTGGCTGCCATCTCGTGGCAACAAGGGTGACTGTTACAGGAGAAAAGTGTCCCTTCATGCAAGAGAGAATTCAGTGCACCATTAGCTCGGGGACGCTGATCTGCACTGCGCTGGTAAGAGTGGAGAAAAATAAAAAAGAGACCAAGAGGAGAAAGGAGGAGGCAGATCTGCTGCTGACAGACAGACGTCTCTACCCGAGCACCTTTGGATTTACAGAGATGTAGGCAGCGTTTTGCTGCCTTGCGGGTTGGGGCTGCACAAGCCAGCTGTGACAGTGACAGACGGCTGCTGGGAAATGGGACACAGACTTACTGGAAAAAAATGGGCACGACAAGGTGCATTTCACAACTAACCTGGACTTCTGTTAGCTGTCCAGTGGCAAGGCTGGGCTGGGCATAGGGCCTGATCCAAGGGCAGGCTGTCGGGGTGTGGGTGGATTACCCCAACCCCACCAGGCAGCAGGCAGGTCTGCCTCACAAGTTAATTTACGGGTGAGCCAGCTGGCCAGAGTGGGCTGATGGCCCTTATCTCTCTCCCCTCCTCCTTACCAGACCCGCTGTGCACTGCCTCCTTCAGGATCTTCAGCTCGTTATTGAATTCGGCAATGAGGGAGCTCTTGCAGAGCGGGCGCGGTATGAACCGTCTCTCCAGCTGGTCGGCAATGTGCTGTCGGGCAGTCAGCTCCTCGTGGTTCTCAGCCGGCTGGGCCAGCAGCTGCAAAATTGGGACACGTTATCATTGCAGGGAAATGATGCCCAGGGAACTGGGACTAGTCTCCAGACCAGCATGAGTCTGCAGCCAGCAGACCGTCCTCTTTGTAGGCATGAGGTTTTGACTCCAGCTAGGAGGTTTTCACCTGTCTACCAGGGACAACCTTATATTTGACTGAACAGATATCAAAACCTCACTGACATTGGTACATGGGGATGAGCGCTTCCTTATGCCAAGCTCTACCCTCAGACATGAGACAGCTCCTTCCTCCAAGATGATTAGTCTAAGTGGTGAGACATGGTAGGCTAAATAGTGCTAGTCTACCTGGTAAGCAGGGAAGAGCCGTGATTAACTTAAGCCCTGGCCACCCCAGCCTAGCAGCTGTCTGTCCATCCACAAGAGCCCTGTCAGAACCTTCACCCAAGAGGTGGAAAGTGGAGTGGTCCTTCCTGGCTGTTAGCTGTATTGCCCGGCTCTCTACAGAAGAGGGATTTCTGGAAGATTTCTGCCGATCATGCCAACCCCCTCCTAGGTTCAGAGCATCCACACTACTTCCAAGTGCTTTGAGTGTCTTTGTTGCAAAACTAAGTCCACATGAAAATCCTCTTGGTCGAGCCTGATAATACTTTCCCACCCATGGGAACTAAGAATAGCTGTACTCTGTGGATCAGAGCTCCTGTATGACTGGCAGACTCTTTAGAGTTGTCTAGGAAAAAGCCCTGTGATTTAGTTTCAAAGGGTTCATAGGCCTATTAACTTCTGAAAAGTCACTCCCTATGTAAACACACAGTTCTTCCAAGAATGCCATTCCTCTGTTCTCAGCAGGGGAATAAAGGATATCTTGCCTTCAGGGAGTGATCTAGCAGGAGCCAAAGCAACTGTTACCTTGCACTGGATGAAGGGCCGAAGGAGCACAAAGATAGGGATCCGTGTTCGTACGATAAAGTCGAGGAAATCCCACAGGGCCAGCCCTCCCACCTTCCGAAGTGCCATCTCTTTGACTTGCAGGCTCAGCCAGTACCACTGGCTGTCCAGTTGGCGTTCAAAGCAAACAAGGATCACCTTCAGGGCTACAGGGGAACACACACCAGCAAATGGCAGTCAGAGATGTAATCAGTGTCCCTTGCAAGCATCGAGGGAGGAGTGGGGGGGCCACAGTGGGCACAAACCTACAGAGGCATGCATGCATGCACGTGCACATGCACACCCACACACCTCAGAGTCACAAGTGTCTTTTCTATCAGTCCCCAAATGCTGCAGGGGAGGAGGGCGAACTTCTTGTAATAAAGGCCTCGGGATCAGGACTGAGAGTCCCATTTCCAGAGAAATTTTCCTCCTTCACACCTAAGTTCCTCTATATTTTCTTGCTCTAGCTTTCCCTCTCCCTCCCTGCAGAGTTCTTTTGTCTTCCTGGAATTAGATATCTTGAAAGCAGCTCAGGGGGGGAATACCGCCCTGGCTCATCAGACAACCTCAAAAATCTTGATCAAGCATATCCACACACAGAGTCACCCTATGAGCACAATAACCTCCAGGTTATTTATGGGGTAATGAAAAGAACCTTTCTAGCAGTGCAGCTGCATGAGTCATGGCCAAACTGTAATCTGAACAAAAATACAATCCAGTAAGCCAAGGGCTGTAATTCACAAGAGCACTGCATTACAAATGGGGATGAAGAGCAGTAAGGTTCAGAAAAATGCTCTATATTAAATTGGGCAGTGACCAACAGTTAGCTCACAGGAGAGACAAGAAATCTCCCTCTTTCCATGCTCCCCTGGTCTGGAACAAACAGAGGAGGGAGGCCTGGGAATTATTGGGGGAAGGTTGACTCCATCTTTCTTAATGGGATGGTCATGACATCTCAGCCGTCACACATCTGTATCCAGGTTGGGTAGGGGGCTAAATTAGTGGTGATTTGCCATTTTTGCATCAGTGTTACCCCATTCCTCAGATATGGGTTAAGAAAGACCTGAATATAAGTCTTCGGGTAAACGCCCTCACAAAATCAGAAACAGAAACTGTTTGAGGAGTGAGAGCTCTGAGACAAAACTCTCCCCATAATCTGCACTGCTGCTGCATCTCCAATTTGATTATTTTTTCTTTCCTTTCACCTGTGGGTCATAGGTGAGAAAATATAGTACTACCTTGCAGCAGCATATAGTGAGCAGAGGGAATATCAGTCAGTAAGGACCGTGTGTGTGCAGGGCCAACAGGCAGACAGACTGCATCACCTTTCACTCTAGCTAGCCAAGGGCCAGTGCAACTGTGATATTAGGGGCTGGTAGGCATTCTGACTTGCCTTTTGTGGCTTCACTGCTATATCCTGGCAGTATGAAAACTGAGCGACTTCTAGCTGCGCTGCAATCTCCTCCAGCTGCAATGCAGACACTGCTCACGGTGCAATGCATTCCAGAGATACTCCTGGCTTCACGCCCTGGCCTGGCCCCTTGTTCAGGACAAGACCTACAGCAGCTCTAAAGAGCTCAAACCTGCCTGAGACGGTTTTCTTTGGTGCTGTCTAGAGTCTTGAACACTCCATTTTATCTCTGTCTCTTCCCAGCGGTGAGCAGAAGCCATCACTCACCCAGGTAGGCAGCCTGGCTGGTGGACTCTGCGAGCCCTTCCCGCCGCAGGTCCTTCCCCGCATCCCCTGGGGTGGAACAATGGGCAGGGGAGCTCTCCAGCATAAAATTCTTGCTGCGGGAAGTGCTGATGATGCGAGGTGGCAGAAGGATATTGATAACAGTCTGGAGCAGCAGCAGGACCTCAGGCTGCTCTAGCCAGGGGCTGTCTGAGATGCATTCGGAGGGGAGAGAGAGAGAAAGATCAGGCTACATCCCATCAAAGACACCCAAAAGATCCAGACCCTGTTCAGTTCCAAAATGGGATGCAATCTCAAATGTCCCCTAAGCCAAAACTCCGTCCCCCACACCTTGTTATGCTGCTTCTTCTCCTGCAAGCAAAGGCAAAGTTTATTTTAGCACCAACAGAAACACACACAAACACAGAACTACACAGCACAAAGAAATGTCCCATTCAGTGGTCTCATAATCTCATTTCCTTTTGACATTCCCCTCTCCCTTTACTCTTTGCTTTCGTTTAGGGATTTACCAGTGATCACCCTCTATAGAAGAAAGCAAGGAGCAGGACTTGTGCCAGACAAGTGGCATGGATTGGGCAGACTGCGATCCACAAGGGCACACAATTTCTGTGACCTCTGCTCCCGTCTGTGGTTTCTGCTACAAGAGATTTGTCTTGCCCTGCACTCCAGTTTCAAAAGAAGGAGCACATCTGTGCAAGACCTGACTCAAGAACAATGGCACAGCTGAAGCAAAGAGAAGAAACAACAACAACTTCTCCCAGTGGGGCTCTTTTCAGTCTCGGACCCAAAGGGCACTTAGCTGACACACTGCCAGTGACAGAAAACTAAATTAAAAAACAAAAATACAAAATCAACAGAGAGCAGGGAAAGTGCAAACATCGGTTGTCAGAAAAGGGGGAGAAAAATTCTTTTTGTTAAATTAGTCAGACCTTTGCTTCCAGATCCTACTGTGAGCACAAATGGAATCAGTAGGTTTAAAAGCATTCCTTCCCTTCTTTCCTGATTGGTGAATGGGGAGACGACATGGCTTAGGGGGAAATCTTCTTTCAAAGCCTGTGCAGTAATAATAAGAAAGGATTAAACGATTTCATCAGCAGATCACACACACAAGTTACTGCAGGGAATGACGATCCCCTGGGCATCTGTTTACAAAGTACAACACCGGCATTGCTGTCCTGATTGAATTAGAAGCCCTGAGACCACTTAGTCAGGAGTAAAAGGAATTCACAGAGTAATATAGGTGTTACCTGCTCTTGTTATAAGCCAAGAGGTAAGAAGCCCAGATTCCTAACTCATAGATATCATTAACAAAATCAGACGTATCCCACAGGAGTCAGCTGAGTGTTAGTCCTAAACTCTGCACTACTGTGAATGGCATCAGGATCTGACCCAGGCTACGGGGAATAAAAAAACAAACAGAGGAAATTGCACAAATGACATGATCTAAATATTCTGCTGTCCGAACACGGAGGTTATTCCCGAACACATTTTTTGTTCTGCCTTTGTGCTGCCCTATCATCCTCCCTAACACAAAGAATCAAGTCTTGAAAAATAATCAAAATGCATATTTACTTCTTGACGCATAGTCAAGCCTAAATTGAAAGATCTTCCATCTTTAGAGGAGGTAATACAAATGACTGTCAGTACAACTCTGCTCATTTGCAACTTCCCAGTTGCTACGGACTTAGCTGTGAAATGCAACCAAACCTTGCAACCCCTCAAGCTTGCAGATCTGGGCTGAGAAATTCCAGGAGAAGATGTTTTCTGATGGGGTGTGAAGTACTTCTGTTTCACATCCTGCTGGAAGTATTAGGAATATGACTACTCATATGTTTTTCTGACACGTTTGGTTTTCATTACATTTAAAGCCCATGAAAAGAATGAGTGAACAGGGAGCTGAGAATAATAAAAGTAAAAACTCCCAGTACTTTAAAAAAATTATTAATTTGGTATCTGGTTTTAAAAAAGAGAAAAGATTTCAGAGAACGTGAAGGTGGCCCTTTTTTTGCTGTTGACTAAAGAACCATTACTTCAGAGCTGGAAGAAATCTGTCCTCTTTCTGTGTCACTTGGTACCAAAAAGTCCTTTTGTGCCTCATGCTCTGAGGGACAGCACTGTGTTTTGGTCCCTGTAAGCCGTGCTTCCCAAGCTGCTCCACTGCTCAGAAATACCTGCTGAAGTATTCAACTGGATGTGCCAATGCATATTTAAAAATGGAAGTTGGAGCTAGACTAGGAAATTTGTCCCTTCATTGGTCACCATTCTGTCTGATTTCATGCCAATGGGGAGGGAGAGGGATACAGAGGCAGAAAGACTCTGTAATAGTTATGGCACTGCTATGAGAAAAGAATAGTGATGAATTCTCCAAAAAGTCCAGGATGGGTTTTTTTATTCTGGACAACAAGGATGCTATTGAGTCAGCAGCTGAAAAGCCAAGTTGCCCTGCTTTTTTGAGCTGGCACACTGTGTGACCAGCTCAGGTAAGAGCAGAAGAGCACAAACTCCACTCTGTTACACACATGGTCCCACAGGAAAAGAGGTAGGGTTGCATGGATGTGACCCAGGCCAGGGCCCATCTCCCTGTGGCAGGAGACTTATGAGAACTCCTTCGATCCCACAGAGAAAGCTAACGTGCTTGTCAGAGCCTTAAACAGCATCAATCAGCCTGGACTTCAATGGCAGTGTTAAGCTGATGGATGCTTGCTGTGGACTTGGCCCCAACAGGTGAATTCTGAGCTCAGTTCAAGCCTTCAAAAAGAAGAGAGAATTTACATGTTGCTTCTCTTTCATTTTTGGTGTATGTTCCACAGTTTTTGCCCAGCTTTTGCAGAAAGAAAACAGAGCACCGATGAGTTGGTGTCTCAACCAGAAGTTATAACAGGCCTGGCCACAGGCCAGGGCAGACAGACCTGTATCTGCAATGCTACAAGCCGGACAACAGCTGTGCTGAAGGGCAGAGGTGGCGAGAGATAAGGGCTGAGATGAAGAAGGGGTAATCCGTCAGCCACACTGGAAGGTCCTACCACTCCCATCACCTGCAATACAAACAGAGCACATCACCACAACTGACTACTTGCAGCTTCATCCATGCCATATCCTCCAACGTCAGTGAAATGGAGGGGCCTTCCATTGAGCACTGAGTTGGGGTGGCTCTAGGAGAACCAGCCCCCCCAGTGGTCCTTGCGGCAGCTGGGGCCAGTGAAGAGAAGGAGTTCTAGCAGGGAAAAGGAGGGGAGAAGAGGGAACTAGCAAGGATGGAGGAGTGCACAGGTAACCTGGTACATTTATCAATGTACCCAGTACCAGCCCTGAATGACCAGCACTGGACCGGTGGAACAATTAGAGTTGGAGGATATGTCATGTAACGACTGTAACAAATAAAAATATGTCATCAGAGCAAAAAGTCTGCATTGAAACTGGATATCTTTTCCCTTCTCTTGCTGATCTACTTGAAAAATAATGTCCTAAGTCTGACCCAAGCCGGGTTTTGTACAATGTTCAGATTCCTCTCAAACACAGTCTGTTCTTAGGAACCCTAAGTATGATTCATCTCACCTGACCCCAGATGTGTGAAGCAGAGTCACCTGCATGTGACCTGATTGTCTGGAACTCCTTGAAATACCGGCACAAGAAAATAGCACTTCTAGGGAAGAGATATTTGAACCATTTTGGATGCGTCCCTCAGGAGGAATTAAATCACAGGCCTGCATATGCCTGTTTCTCTCCATGACTAGACACATCTAGATGACGGGAACAGGCAGAAGCTACCTGGTAGACGCCTAAGTTTAGGGGAGATGAATGCACTCTGTTTTCCCAAATTCAGCCTGGGGAGAAAGGCAGTAACCAGTTTTCTGCCAGGAAACCAAAGGACAATTTAGAAGGGCAGAGCCCTTTCTTTATATCAACATGGATTATCATTTAGACATTTCCCTGCCTTCCTGGCTGATCTCTTTCTGGGCTTCGTGATGCAATGATGCAACTGGTCTACACATGATACAGCATGCAGTCAGGAGTGCTCCCAAAGCTCACAGCAGCCGTAGTTCTGACAGCTAAAGGTAAAATACTCTTAACAGTAAGAGTACATCTTTTCCTGGTAGCTCTCCCTGATGCTCCCAGCCAGCTGAATATAAGCATGATGACTGCACTTCAGCACTGTGGAACTTTCTGCTATTTTTAGAGCACTGGCTAATTCTTAATGCAGGCCCTTTGGAGAGCTTGCTGGTGTGATTCACTCTGCTGTGCCTGCTTGCCAAACTGCAAGTCCATTCTAAACTTGTATTTGAGCTAACTCTGTAGAAACCTCCCCATGCAGCAACCCTAAGTAGCCTGAGGGCCCAGATTTGCAGTCCCTCCAAGTAGCTACCTCTGCTTGAACAAGGGAGAAGTCTTACAGACTCTGACAGGCTGGAGCTTCCCTGCCCTTGCAGTGATGAGTGCTGTACAGACTTGAAGGACAGGAGCCTGGCAAAAACTGATATTGCATTTTAACTGATAATTATTGGTTTTAAAGCTCCTCAGAGCACTGGTGAACCCTGGGAGATTTTCTATTAGTGCTAGAAGAAGTCACAACATTTATGTTCTAAGAAGAAAATGTTGTAAAACCCAATGACAATAAAAATGCTATTGCAGTCTTTCCCCCTTTATTTGTATTTTTTCCACATGGAATGTAAGCATGCATGTTTGTCCAAGTGGCTGAAGTTACACTGATATCAAATTGAGGGTTTGCCCCCAGCGTAACAGCTGCAGAAACACGACAATCTATCATGAATGACCAGACAGGCTCCATCTGTATCATCTCTCTGTTGTAACGCACTTAGAAGCATAAATTCTACTAAGAGTGGGATCTGAACATTGTACAGTGCAAACCTGTACTAGATCAAGCCAGGGACATTGCAAACAGTGGAGTGAATCCACCCATGTAAACCCTTCTAACTAGCCAACGCCCAGTGGCCTCTGGCAGAGCCATCAGGGTCCTTCCCCACTGGAGACGGTAGGTATCCCCAGTGCCACCCTCTCCCCGTCTCTACCAGGTGTGTGCAGTCTCCACCACCCCACTCTCCAACTTGCAGCCCTCAACTCTCAGCTCAATCTGGCAAAGGTGGATCTTCAAAGTGGTGCGTGGGAAGCAACGGAAATAAATCGCTTGACCACCGCTGCCGGCCACTGTATCTCCCCATGCACCACTTCAAAAATGAACCTCGCTATCTCTAGTGTCACTTGCGAAGTCCCCTTGCGAGGGATAAGGGGGACAGGTAAAATGACAGGAATGGGAATGAACTGTCATCTTCAGTCCAGAGAAGTCAACAGCAGGGGGAGGTTTAGCAAAGGTTCACGGGGGTGCCGCTCGGCTACTCACCAGATTGACACACACATTGATCAGAGACCTAAGGTGAGGCAGGAAGGATATGATTGGCTGCCTCTGAAGTGTCAAACAAACCCCTTCAATCAAATTGCTGGCAGGCTCCCACTCAACCTGGCGCCTGCAATACAACAGTAGGTGCCGTTAGCCGCGGGCCTCCTGCCCCCCACCAGACGCTCGCAAACACGGCGACCGACACACAGTGACGCCCACAGAGGAAACGTTTCAGACAGCGACGATGTCCAAGATGAGCACGAAGTGCGCAACAGAGAAAAGGTTTTACCCACGCAGCTCAGGAAAGCACAGAGCCACAGAGCAGACTGGGCGTTTGAGAGAGACGAGAAACGTAGCAGAGGGGTCTGCGCCCACGACACAAACCCCCTCGCAGCGGTGTTTCACTCCCCGACGCTTCCCTCCGACAGACGGTGAATGAAAGGGAGCCACCAGACAGCTGTCTCAGATGTGCCTGTGTGGGGAAAGCGGTCTGCTGTGCCATGCTCCCAACCGAGAGCGACTCCTCCATCTCTTGTGGCTTGTGGATGTTCTCACGGAGGGAACAAACCCCATCAGCTGTGAGTGCCCTCTGCAAGCTACTTTGCAGTCCAGTCTGCTCTGCCAGAGTGACTCCCAGACAGAGTTTGCCCTAAACTTAAACCGGCCCAGCAGTATGATCTTTACCTTCCTCACCCTGTGCAGGAGGGCTGATTCATTCCCTACCAGCACCAAAGTCCTTCATTCCAGGATCCTTTCTTCCCTGACACTTCACTTTTTTCACCAAAACAGCTTCCAGGGCTCATGACAGATGCTGAATGGAGTCCTTCCTAACCGTAAGCAGACACAGCATAGGTAACATCAAAGTGGTTCACATCCTTCATCTCAGGGCCTGACTTTTTGGAGTAAGTATAGTTCTCAAGCCAACATCTGACTGTGCACTTACTGGGACAGAAAGACAAGGCTTGCATAACTCGTTAGCTCAAGACTAAAGAATACCCTAGTCAAGCTCCTCGGTATACCTGTCAGAGACACTCGAGGGATCAACTGTTCACTATGTAAGTTCTTATTCAGACCGACATACATCTTGTCTTTCAACATCCGCTGTTCCTAAATCTCCAGAATAGTAGTTTGTTCTTGTACCTGTTCTTACACATATACTACTCCCATCAGACACTGGTTTTGGAGCGAAGTGCCCACAGGAGGCAGCGTGTAGGGTTCTGATGTGAGGACCCCAATGGATGGCTTCTAGGGCCTGGCACCCAGCCCCGTCTCTAAGAGGTTTCTTGGCCCAGTGACGCTTAAATGTAGTTGCTGCATTTGGTCCAGTGGCTTTGCTGTCTCTGTCCCTTTGTGTATGGAAGAGCAGTTTCAGCCAGACATAGGTACAGGCACAGACAGAGAGAATATGAAGGGAATTTTAATTTATGAGCATTCATTCAGCTGACACAAAGGGGAAAGATCTTCAGGAACAGGAACACCCCTAAGCTGCCTTTGAGGCAGAAGAAAGTATGAGCGAGAAAAGAAAGAATGAGCGAGAAGCAGGCAAGACATGGCAAAGAATCAAACCAACAGAAGCATCAAAATTTCTGCCTCTAAATTCTCTATAGGGCAGGAGTTTCTTAAAGCAGATTGTTAGCCAAAGGAAAGTGATAGGCAGTGATGCCAGAAAGAAGAGATCACCTCCCTATTATTTGCTCCATCTTAGTTGGGTACATACAATTCCCACTGGGACCTAAAGTTTCGTGTCTAAGTCCTAAATTCTGATGTTCTCTAATATCATTTGGCTTCTCAGCTGAGACTGCCAACAAAGTGTCTGATTTAAGCAGTTGAGGACATATGCCCATGAGGGTGAATGAGATCAATGACTTTTTTTACTCAGATCACTGGAAAATCCACAGGGCTGAGAGATTTTACACTACCCAGACTGGATTTGTACCACTGCCTCCAAGGTGTGAATGCTCCATATTGAATACTTCTACTATACTGCACCATAATGCTACTATGTGATGCACCAGGCTTTCACTGGCCACTGACTAGATGTAATCGATGCAGTTCTATTCCCTTTACTAAGGAGCAGTCAGGAGCTACTGCATAGCTCCAGACTATTTTTATCTTTTCAGAGAACATAACAGTGTTTTCATGAGAAGGCATGCTAGAAATACTCTTACTACAGTATAACTTTCCATTAAAAAATAAAATTAATCTCCCCAACTCACAGCTAAAATAAATAAAGATGGTAGTGAGATGGTACAAATCTGAAGTCTTAATTTGGGGAAAGAAAAATGAGATTTCTGGAAGTTCTCTCTGTAGTTCTTAATAACCATGCATTTCTTCTCTTGCTACCAGAAGACACAACAAAAATGTCAACATAAATGCACACTTACAGAGATAAAAACATGTGTTTGTTTTCTGTTATGTTGTAAAGGTTCACTGCAACATGACAGTTTTAATTAGATGACATACCCACACTTCAAGGCTTGCAACATCAGAAACGGACCCTAGAGGGTTTCCATTATACCCACTCACCTCAAAGTAGGCATCTTGTGAATTTTATTGAACATACGATCCAATCTCTTTAAGATGAGGATAAGGGCAGGTCTCACCGCCTCAGCTGTCCAGTCAGTGATGGGCAGCATCTCCATGATGTAGCGCCGGAGACCTCGGCTTTCCATCGTCTGCGTGTCATAAGGTGCCAGTTTCAGCAGGGAATGTGCGATTTCTGCCAATCTAAAACCAGGGTTTGTTAAGAGGAAAATCAAATACAACTTGCATTCCTCCACACATGCCAATGAACTAACAGATAAATCTTCAGTAGGCCTAGTAAAAAGAAAAAGATGCAAAAGTCAAATGTACTGCTATTTAAACTCTTAGACCTGAGACCACAGTTCCTGGTCTGTTAAGATTCTTTTGCTGGAATCACTGTTTATATTTATGTACACGTGAATGGTCTAAAGAATATTTTTACATTGATATTAAATGCACCAAAGGAACATCAGGAATCACAGCTTTGTGTAGCTAAAAACAGAGTACCTGAGCTGTTAGTAAGATTACAGCATTGCAAATGCCTGTGAAACACAGACGTGACATCACCTGTATGTCAATTAACGAGTGATTTTATTTGGTTTTGTGCTTGTTTTTCAGTGTCACCACTTCAAGAGGGCTCACTGTGCAATTTTCAGGTGTTAAATTTTAAAAATAATGTGCCATCCCATAAGTCTACACAACATGTACTTTGTATGATTACTCACTGCAGCTTTGATTTGTTTCTCCTAACACCTCTACAGATTGTGTTGCAGTTGCTTCTTCTAACCCTCCCAGATGGCCTCGCTGATGGCATTTTCTGCATTGACTGTGAAATACCATGGCAAGATTCAACTTATACTTGCAGTTTAACAAAGACCTACTGAAATACTTGAATATTTGCAGTGGACAAAGACAAGTAATAAAGCTACATCTATTAATAAAAGGGATAGAAACCTGTATGCTCCCTGAAACATCAATAGACTTTGTAGTGGACTATTACAGTACGATCGTATTCGTATTGTGGTGGCTTCTTCTGAAATGCCTTCAACTAATGGAACATATTTCTATTCTCTTTAAAATCTGCCTAGCAATATCAATGGCAACGAGTTCCTCATATTAACCAAAAGTGCTATAAAAGTGTTTCTTTATCCAGTATTTCTTTATTATTACTTTTTACAACTACTTTGTCCTACTATGGAGTAGGTCTGCTTTCTTAAACACTGTGAAATTTAAATTATCATATGATTCTTTCTGGCAATACAGTATCAGCGGCACATAACGGTATATGAAAACTTTCTTATGCATTATAAAGTGCGAGATCCATCTCATCCAACTTGAGACATCAATCTCAATTAATCTTCTAGCTCTATTCATCAGAAGTAAACAACCTGGGAAATTCTTATCTTCCTGAAATACTGGGATAAACAGCTCCTTGGATGTGCATCTCCCTTTTCATTAGGTCCAAAAAGATCTTTATAACTTTTGCAGACTAAACATTTAACTTTTAAATGGCTAAAATTGGGTGAGATGAATCCTGTCTGAAGTGACTAGCATATCATCTTGTTTTCTGAAGTCTCTGAAATGGTATCTGTCAGGCTCCCAAGACCATGGCTGTCACATCACATTCTCATAAATCTGCTCTCTACTTAGAAAAGTTTTCTTCTTCCTACAGCGGTTAAATCCTGTCAGTCATTTCACTGATACTTATGAAATGAATTTATGTAAGAATCAAGCTGATGTTTGCTTTTATTTAGGCCTAACTGTGATAAAGCAATTCAGGTTCTAACCCCAATAAAGCAGTTATTTCTAGCACTTTCCAGGAGACATAAGAGAATCAGAGCACAACTCATTATCTTCTGCAAATCAATCCCTTAGTTTTACTGCTGTAACATTTGACCATGAAAGACCTTCTCTCTTGAAACGAATGCAGTATTTGCCAGCTACTGTGTACTGTGCTTCACGGAAATCTTCTCACAAGAAAGTATCCTTCCAGAAAATATACCAATAACACCTTCTGTACATATGGATTTAAGTTTGCTAACTTGTCTTTTAAGAGAGGGACATAAAATAGTTTAAGAACAATTAAACTCCATTACTCTGGAATATAAAAACTTGTAGAAATGAAGTTCCTGCATTATTGTTAAACTGCAAATACTTCTGGGTAGTACACTAGAGCATTCTTATGTTACATACAAATGTAAGACTAGGATAATAAAAAGAAGCAAGCCCCTTGCTTTACTGCACTAAATAAGGTTAATTTATCAGACACATGTTCCTCACTCCCATTGAAATCATAAAAAAACCCCAACATGTCTAACCAAGGACATAATCTGTCCTGAGAATCTCACCTTTGTTTCTAACGTAAGATTAAAGTTCTTAACTCAGGCTTCTATTGCTAAAAGTCATGGAGTTTGTAATGCAGCTAAACAGATGTATTGATTTCTGAGGCTTATGTCCCTCGGAAAAATGTAAAGGTGGCACTGCAAAAGCAACGATGTCCATCAGGTTTTCAGTTTGTTTGCAGCCAAGCACTACATAGAATGACACGCATCTATGGAAACAGACATCTCTTGTTTAAAATTACCCTCTAAATTATTAAACATTTGCCAGAGGGGAGGAACAGCAACATTCAATCATTCAATCCGTATGCAAACACACAAACCAAACAAAAACCACTTCTCAACTCCCAAAGGAATTCGGGGCATTTGTTAAACAAGACCTAAATTAATGTCAAACTCAATTTTGTGTTCTATAGAGACAGCCTGAACCCAAAGATCTCTAATTGTGACAGAATCTCCCAGCTAAGGGGCTTTGCCATTTTTTTCAGAGCATGCATGTAAAAGGTAGAAGAACTTTTAGAGGGTTTTCCTTGGTCCAGGGGCAGGAACAGAGCTGGCTCAGTGCATTGCTAGGATCTGTCACCCTTCAGCTTCCTTTAGAGGGTATTTGAAAGGAAAAAAGCATAGCACTCAAAGAGGGGAATAATTCACAGCCAGAATGGCCTCTTGGGGTTCAGAGAGCAATCTAAATTACTGTTAAGGTGGTTCTGATTCACTTTTGAGGCCAGTCCCAAACAGCTTAAGATTTCTTTGGTATCTTTCCTATTTACTTTAATACTCTACTGAGCACTGTTTGGCTTAAGCCATAAAAAAATGCCTCTTGCTATTTAGCTATTCTGTATTCAAAGAATGACCTTGAAGTATTTCTCTGTCTCATAAAAGAATTCAGATAGCTGTCTCCCTGTGAGCCCCTTGCCAAGAGATACACTAGGACCACCTCATATTAATCCCAGTTTTCCTTTTGAGGAATGCCAGTCAGAACAGTGCTAACTGTGGCTCACTCGGAGAGTATCTGTGCTGTTTTCATTGAGATGCATCTTACCATGAAACAACTCTAATGAATTTATGTTTCCTGAGAGAATACTATGTGAGAAAGAGGTTTCCCCTGAAAATGAATGAAAAACTGACAACAGAATCAGTCCATTCCCTCTTGTCCCAGTTTTTGTTGTCTTTTACATCTTGACAAACTGCTCAGTCGCAACTTATGCCATTTTGTGTTTACCATGAACGGCAAACAGAGAAGAGAATTAGATCTCAAGTGCTTAGAAGGCCCTACCCCCAACTTCTTCTTGGTCAGCACCACGTGAAACGGTTTGCAGTGAGCATCCAACCAGCAAGCTGGGCTCAGTGCTGCACCTTAATAAAAGACTCGTGCACCTGCTGCATCACACGCTGAGGTGGTGGTCCTGTAAATGCCTCCTGCCCCATCCTCCCCCGTATTTCAGGCACTTATGCAATACAGTGCAGTGGTTGCTCTGCCCTTCTTGCTTGTTAGCAGCTAGTTCTGATGCACGGTGTCACAGGAGAGGATAAAGGTTGTATTCAGCCAGCTAGGCAGCTTCCCCAGCCTTTGCCCTGCAGAGGCAGCCTTATCTGCTCTGCTCCTCACTGCAGCTTATTCTGATGTATCAGAGAGGCTTCCGCGGAGCTATTTCATCCACTGGAGATGGGGGTCTGAATAAGACCAGAGGAGAGCACACGAAACCTTCCTTACACACAAGCAGCATCAGGTACAATCTAAGGAACATCCAAAACAAGCTCTGCATCTTTCAGACAGCAACAGGCAACTACACTACCAAAAAGTGATTCCGTCTGCTACTATGAAAAAATTAAGAGCTAAAAGAAAGGAATCACCCTAAAATGAACAAGTAAAAGCAGAATGCCTGTGGAATACCTCATGTGGGACTTCACATCCAGCAGCTCCAGAGAAGTCACTCGGGGCTCACCAGCCAGATTCTGCAAAATCTTCAGCCTTGGACCACAGTGCTTGTAAAACTCCGTGCAGATATTCAGCAATGACTCCCTTGGTCTCCTGAACTCCTCTCTGGCAATTCGTTCATCCAGCTCCTCTCGGGGAAGACCCTGGCCCTCCTCCAGTAAGTGAAGGTTCTCCCTGGAGGATATAAAATGGGAAAAAGTAGGAAGTGTTACATACAGTGGAACAGCAGGTATTGCTTTCCGATGCAATTGAAAAGAAAGATATGAGCATCTGCAATAAAAAAAAAAAAAAAAAAAGGGAAATCATAATCTGCAAAGTCTTGTTAAAAATGTAAATAATTTCTATACGAGCTATCCTTTGCCACCCTCCCCTGAAAAAAGGCTGCCTGTCACAGCAACGGTGGGTAGCACCCAGTGAACCTGGAAACTGCTAGGGAACAGTCCATCACGTGTCAGGGAAGATTGGGCGACGATTTTACTGTACCTGATAAAGTGTAGTTTGGCTCCTTGTTCTGGGTACCTGGGAAAACAGAAACAGTGCGGTTGTAAACAGCAACTTAGTAATGCCTAAACTGTGCCTTTCTGAAAGAAGGTGATACTGTTCTAGCCCAGAGGTATACTCGCCATGGGCAGGATGGTATCTTGTGTCACTGGAACAATAGCTACACATAGTTAGTGACCACATTGAGTAGCCTTTACATCCCTACTGGCAGCAAATAACAGATTCTTATAGCTATTGCCCTTGTTATGAAAGGAAAAAATTCAGGCTTAAAAACCATAGCCCTTTTTCAAGCAATTTCTCTTACTGATTTTCACCCCAGTGCTCAGTCTGTTTCATGAAGCCAGAGCTCACCTAGTGGAAAGAATAGCTCAGCGTGTTTTTTTGTTATATTGTAATTTTCTCTTGCCACTTCTTGTTGAGAAAGCATTAACAAACCACTTGGCTAACACATCCAAGGCTGGAACAGCGATCATTCTACCATCATGAGACTCCTGCTGTTGCTAGCAGATGTCTGTTGCAATGATAACACAACAGAAGAAACAAGGGCAGGAAAACTGGAGCAGTGCAAAAATATTTTGGATCAGAGACTGAACGTTTGATAATCAGAAAGATCTGGAAATGTAAACCAAGATGTCTGAGTCACACAGCATCAGGAGTCTCTATGTCGCCTGTCAGCAGATACATATTAACTGCTCTCTAAAATCAGCAGATAAATAATAAAGTACTACTTTCCATTACACCTTGTTTTCCTTAGACTGGGGAATCTTGCAATGGAAGTAAATGGCATATATCCACTTCAGACTTGAGCATGAAGGGGTTTATCTGCTTCTCAGATCTGGGATTGAAAGTCAAATCTGTGTTTCATCCATGCCTGAATTGGTCTAAAAGAATAACAGACTGATTCCAGGAGTTACCAACCAAGATGTGTACACTACACATCTATAAATTGACATAATAGCCCTTTGATGATCCATGCAGAAAGAGTTATTTCTATCTCCCTTCAATACAAAAAAAGACAGGGAATAACTTGGAAAGCATGTCTTGCCAGAATGGTGTTGCTGATTTACAGCCCTGTACAGCCCATGGTATTGTACTATTGTGCACAGACTTACTATCAGCTGTTACAGACAAAAGAGAAATCCAGAGGAAATACTCTGCTCTGGAAGAACAGCTACTCTAGCTTTTGGCAGGGGAGGATTCCCTTTCCAGGTCAGCACAAACATTCAGATTTTAAGCACAGTAAGGCATAGCCTGGCCAGGATAAGGCAGGGCTGCCCGCAAGAGTAATCAGTACTGCAAAGAAAACCTTCTTAATCCCAAATGCTTGTGGGTGGATCTTAAGCCCTTGCTCCGTGACTGAGTAAATTGTCCAGTGGCCTTGTCTAATTTGCAGCAGCCTAATTGTAATGGCCAACGAGCAGTATTAGTCTGCTGGCACCATCTCCTTCCTTATTTCCTTCTTCCATGAGAAGGTTTTTTTGTGGGTTTTTTGGTTTTTTTTAAGAAGGACAAAAATATTGCCAGTCATTCTTCCCTTTCTCTCAGATTCTCTGCCACCCACTCCTTTGCTATCTGTAACTGCAAAAAAACCCCAGACCAATGTGGAGGTAAAGGTGATAGAA